>NW_027440524.1:0-89446 GCF_031893055.1 Leptodactylus fuscus | reverse complement strand
TTGCAACTTGTATCATGCCGGAGTTTGATTTTCACCATAGGGTTTCATTGATCGCTTACTCGGCAACTTGTATCAAGCAGGATTTCTATTTTCCCCTTAGCGCTTCATTGATCGTGTACTCATGAGTGTAGCTCGGGCTGAGAATGACACAGCCATGGGAAAGTTGACAGTTAAGCCTATCTAGTGACAGCCCATCATAGGCTAGCTGGGTGATCTTGCAACTTGTACCATGTCGGAGTTTGATTTTCCCCATAGGGTTTCATTGGTCGTGTACTCTTGAGTGCAGCTCGGGCTGAGAAGGTCGCAGCCATGGGAAAGTTGACAGTTAAGCCTATCTAGTGACAGCCCATCATAGGCTAGCTGGGTGATCTTGCAACTTGTACCATGTCGGAGTTTGATTTTCCCCATAGGGTTTCATTGATCGTGTACTCTTGAGTGCAGTTTGGGCTGAGAAGGTCGCAGCCATGGGAAAGTTGACAGTTAAGCCTATCTAGTGACAGCCCATCATAGGCTAGCTGGGTGATCTTGCAACTTGTACCATGTCGGAGTTTGATTTTCCCCATAGGGTTTCATTGATCGTGTACTCTTGAGTATAGCTCGGGCTGAGAAGGTCGCAGCCATGGAAAGTTGACAGTTAAGCCTATCTAGTGACAGCCCATCATAGGCTAGCTGGGTGATCTTGCAACTTGTATCATGCCGGAGTTTGATTTTCACCATAGGGTTTCATTGATCGCTTACTCGCAACTTGTATCAAGCAGGATTTCTATTTTCCCCTTAGCGCTTCATTGATCGTGTACTCATGAGTGTAGCTCGGGCTGAGAATGACACAGCCATGGGAAAGTTGACAGTTAAGCCTATCTAGTGACAGCCCATCATAGGCTAGCTGGGTGATCTTGCAACTTGTATCATGCCGGAGTTTGATTTTCCCCATAGGGTTTCATTGATCGCTTACTCGGCAACTTGTATCAAGCAGGATTTCTATTTTCCCCTTAGCGCTTCATTGATCGTGTACTCTTGAGTGTAGCTCGGGCTGAGAATGACACAGCCATGGGAAAGTTGACAGTTAAGCCTATCTAGTGACAGCCCATCATAGGCTAGCTGGGTGATCTTGCAACTTGTACCATGTCGGAGTTTGATTTTCCCATAGGGTTTCATTGATCGTGTACTCTTGAGTGCAGCTCGGGCTGAGAAGGTCGCAGCCATGGGAAAGTTGACAGTTAAGCCTATCTAGTGACAGCCCATCATAGGCTAGCTGGGTGATCTTGCAACTTGTACCATGTCGGAGTTTGATTTTCCCCATAGGGTTTCATTGATCGTGTACTCTTGAGTGCAGCTCGGGCTGAGAAGGTCGCAGCCATGGAAAGTTGACAGTTAAGCCTATCTAGTGACAGCCCATCATAGGCTAGCTGGGTGATCTTGCAATTTGTACCATGTCGGAGTTTGATTTTCCCTATAGGGTTTCATTGATCGTGTACTCTTGAGTATAGCTCGGGCTGAGAAGGTCGCAGCCATGGAAAGTTGACAGTTAAGCCTATCTAGTGACAGCCCATCATAGGCTAGCTGGTGATCTTGCAACTTGTATCATGCCGGAGTTTGATTTTCACCATAGGGTTTCATTGATCGCTTACTCGGCAACTTGTATCAAGCAGGATTTCTATTTTCCCCTTAGCGCTTCATTGATCGTGTACTCTTGAGTGTAGCTCGGGCTGAGAATGACACAGCCATGGGAAAGTTGACAGTTAAGCCTATCTAGTGACAGCCCATCATAGGCTAGCTGGGTGATCTTGCAACTTGTACCATGTCGGAGTTTGATTTTCCACATAGGGTTTCATTGATCGTGTACTCTTGAGTGCAGCTCGGCTGAGAAGGTCGCAGCCATGGGAAAGTTGACAGTTAAGCCTATCTAGTGACAGCCCATCATAGGCTAGCTGGGTGATCTTGCAACTTGTACCATGTCGGAGTTTGATTTTCCCCATAGGTTTCATTGATCGTGTACTCTTGAGTATAGCTCGGGCTGAGAAGGTCGCAGCCATGGGAAAGTTGACAGTTAAGCCTATCTAGTGACAGCCCATCATAGGCTAGCTGGGTGATCTTGCAACTTGTATCATGCCGGAGTTTGATTTTCACCATAGGGTTTCATTGATCGCTTACTCGGCAACTTGTATCAAGCAGGATTTCTATTTTCCCCTTAGCGCTTCATTGATCGTGTACTCATGAGTGTAGCTCGGGCTGAGAATGACACAGCCATGGGAAAGTTGACAGTTAAGCCTATCTAGTGACAGCCCATCATAGGCTAGCTGGGTGATCTTGCAACTTGTACCATGTCGGAGTTTGATTTCCCCATAGGGTTTCATTGATCGTGTACTCTTGAGTGCAGCTCGGGCTGAGAAGGTCGCAGCCATGGGAAAGTTGACAGTTAAGCCTATCTAGTGACAGCCCATCATAGGCTAGCTGGGTGATCTTGCAACTTGTACCATGTCGGAGTTTGATTTTCCCCATAGGGTTTCATTGATCGTGTACTCTTGAGTATAGCTCGGGCTGAGAAGGTCGCAGCCATGGAAAGTTGACAGTTAAGCCTATCTAGTGACAGCCCATAATAGGCTAGCTGGTGTGATCTTGCAACTTGTATCATGCCGGAGTTTGATTTTCACCATAGGGTTTCATTGATCGCTTACTCGCAACTTGTATCAAGCAGGATTTCTATTTTCCCCTTAGCGCTTCATTGATCGTGTACTCATGAGTGTAGCTCGGGCTGAGAATGACACAGCCATGGGAAAGTTGACAGTTAAGCCGATCTAGTGACAGCCCATCATAGGCTAGCTGGGTGATCTTGCAACTTGTACCATGTCGGAGTTTGATTTTCCCCATAGGGTTTCATTGATCGTGTACTCTTGAGTATAGCTCGGGCTGAGAAGGTCGCAGCCATGGGAAAGTTGACAGTTAAGCCTATCTAGTGACAGCCCATCATAGGCTAGCTGGGTGATCTTGCAACTTGTATCATGCCGGAGTTTGATTTTCACCATAGGGTTTCATTGATCGCTTACTCGGCAACTTGTATCAAGCAGGATTTCTATTTTCCCCTTAGCGCTTCATTGATCGTGTACTCATGAGTGTAGCTCGGGCTGAGAATGACACAGCCATGGGAAAGTTGACAGTTAAGCCTATCTAGTGACAGCCCATCATAGGCTAGCTGGGTGATCTTGCAACTTGTACCATGTCGGAGTTTGATTTTCCCCATAGGGTTTCATTGATCGTGTACTCTTGAGTGCAGCTCGGCTGAGAAGGTCGCAGCCATGGGAAAGTTGACAGTTAAGCCTATCTAGTGACAGCCCATCATAGGCTAGCTGGGTGATCTTGCAACTTGTACCATGTCGGAGTTTGATTTTCCCCATAGGGTTTCATTGATCGTGTAGTCTTGAGTATAGCTCGGGCTGAGAAGGTCGCAGCCATGGGAAAGTTGACAGTTAAGCCTATCTAGTGACAGCCCATCATAGGCTAGCTGGGTGATCTTGCAACTTGTATCATGCGGAGTTTGATTTTCACCATAGGGTTTCATTGATCGCTTACTCGGCAACTTGTATCAAGCAGGATTTCTATTTTCCCCTTAGCGCTTCATTGATCGTGTACTCTTGAGTGTAGCTCGGGCTGAGAATGACACAGCCATGGGAAAGTTTACAGTTAAGCCTATCTAGTGACAGCCCATCATAGGCTAGCTGGGTGATCTTGCAACTTGTACCATGTCGGAGTTTGATTTTCCCCATAGGGTTTCATTGATCGTGTACTCTTGAGTGCAGCTCGGGCTGAGAAGGTCGCAGCCATGGAAAGTTGACAGTTAAGCCTATCTAGTGACAGCCCATCATAGGCTAGCTGGGTGATCTTGCAACTTGTACCATGTCGGAGTTTGATTTTCCCCATAGGGTTTCATTGATCGTGTACTCTTGAGTATAGCTCGGGCTGAGAAGGTCGCAGCCATGGGAAAGTTGACAGTTAAGCCTATCTAGTGACAGCCCATCATAGGCTAGCTGGGTGATCTTGCAACTTGTATCATGCCGGAGTTTGATTTTCACCATAGGGTTTCATTGATCGCTTACTCGGCAACTTGTATCAAGCAGGATTTCTATTTTCCCCTTAGCGCTTCATTGATCGTGTACTCATGAGTGTAGCTCGGGCTGAGAATGACACAGCCATGGGAAAGTTGACAGTTAAGCCTATCTAGTGACAGCCCATCATAGGCTAGCTGGGTGATCTTGCAACTTGTATCATGCCGGAGTTTGATTTTCACCATAGGGTTTCATTGATCGCTTACTCGGCAACTTGTATCAAGCAGGATTTCTATTTTCCCCTTAGCGCTTCATTGATCGTGTACTCTTGAGTGTAGCTCGGGCTGAGAATGACACAGCCATGGGAAAGTTGACAGTTAAGCCTATCTAGTGACAGCCCATCATAGGCTAGCTGGGTGATCTTGCAACTTGTACCATGTCGGAGTTTGATTTTCCCCATAGGGTTTCATTGATCGTGTACTCTTGAGTGCAGCTCGGGCTGAGAAGGTCGCAGCCATGGGAAAGTTGACAGTTAAGCCTATCTAGTGACAGCCCATCATAGGCTAGCTGGGTGATCTTGCAACTTGTATCATGCCGGAGTTTGATTTTCACCATAGGGTTTCATTGATCGCTTACTCGGCAACTTGTATCAAGCAGGATTTCTATTTTCCCCTTAGCGCTTCATTGATCGTGTACTCATGAGTGTAGCTCGGGCTGAGAATGACACAGCCATGGGAAAGTTGACAGTTAAGCCTATCTGGTGACAGCCCATCATAGGCTAGCTGGTGATCTTGCAACTTGTACCATGTCGGAGTTTGATTTTCCCCATAGGTTTCATTGATCGTGTACTCTTGAGTGCAGCTCGGGCTGAGAAGGTCGCAGCCATGGGAAAGTTGACAGTTAAGCCTATCTAGTGACAGCCCATCATAGGCTAGCTGGGTGATCTTGCAACTTGTACCATGTCGGAGTTTGATTTTCCCCATAGGGTTTCATTGATCGTGTACTCTTGAGTGCAGCTCGGGCTGAGAAGGTCGCAGCCATGGGAAAGTTGACAGTTAAGCCTATCTAGTGACAGCCCATCATAGGCTAGCTGGGTGATCTTGCAACTTGTACCATGTCGGAGTTTGATTTTCCCCATAGGGTTTCATTGATCGTGTAGTCTTGAGTATAGCTCGGGCTGAGAAGGTCGCAGCCATGGGAAAGTTGACAGTTAAGCCTATCTAGTGACAGCCCATCATAGGCTAGCTGGGTGATCTTGCAACTTGTATCATGCCGGAGTTTGATTTTCACCATAGGGTTTCATTGATCGCTTACTCGGCAACTTGTATCAAGCAGGATTTCCATTTTCCCCTTAGCGCTTCATTGATCGTGTACTCATGAGTGTAGCTCGGGCTGAGAATGACACAGCCATGGGAAAGTTGACAGTTAAGCCTATCTAGTGACAGCCCATCATAGGCTAGCTGGGTGATCTTGCAACTTGTACCATGTCGGAGTTTGATTTTCCCCATAGGGTTTCATTGATCGTGTACTCTTGAGTGCAGCTCGGGCTGAGAAGGTCGCAGCCATGGGAAAGTTGACAGTTAAGCCTATCTAGTGACAGCCCATCATAGGCTAGCTGGGTGATCTTGCAACTTGTATCATGCCGGAGTTTGATTTTTCCCATAGGGTTTCATTGATCGCTAACTCGGCAACTTGTATCAAGCAGGATTTCTATTTTCCCCTTAGCGCTTCATTTATCGTGTACTCTTGAGTGTAGCTCGGGCTGAGAATGACACAGCCATGGGAAAGTTGACAGTTAAGCCTATCTAGTGACAGCCCATCATAGGCTAGCTGGGTGATCTTGCAACTTGTACCATGTCGGAGTTTGATTTTCCCCATAGGGTTTCATTGATCGTGTACTCTTGAGTATAGCTCGGGCTGAGAAGGTCGCAGCCATGGAAAGTTGACAGTTAAGCCTATCTAGTGACAGCCCATCATAGGCTAGCTGGGTGATCTTGCAACTTGTATCATGCCGGAGTTTGATTTTCACCATAGGGTTTCATTGATCGCTTACTCGGCAACTTGTATCAAGCAGGATTTCTATTTTCCCCTTAGCGCTTCATTGATCGTGTACTCATGAGTGTAGCTCGGGCTGAGAATGACACAGCCATGGGAAAGTTGACAGTTAAGCCTATCTAGTGACAGCCCATCATAGGCTAGCTGGGTGATCTTGCAACTTGTACCATGTCGGAGTTGATTTTCCCCATAGGGTTTCATTGATCGTGTACTCTTGAGTGCAGCTCGGGCTGAGAAGGTCGCAGCCATGGGAAAGTTGACAGTTAATCCTATCTAGTGACAGCCCATCATAGCTAGCTGGGTGATCTTGCAACTTGTATCATGCCGGAGTTTGATTTTCCCCATAGGGTTTCATTGATCGCTAACTCGGCAACTTGTATCAAGCAGGATTTCTATTTTCCCCTTAGCGCTTCATTGATCGTGTACTCATGAGTGTAGCTCGGGCTGAGAATGACACAGCCATGGGAAAGTTGACAGTTAAGCCTATCTAGTGACAGCCCATCATAGGCTAGCTGGGTGATCTTGCAACTTGTACCATGTCGGAGTTTGATTTTCCCCATAGGGTTTCATTGATCGTGTACTCTTGAGTGCAGCTCGGGCTGAGAAGGTCGCAGCCATGGGAAAGTTGACAGTTAAGCCTATCTAGTGACAGCCCATCATAGACTAGCTGGGTGATCTTGCAACTTGTACCATGTCGGAGTTTGATTTTCCCCATAGGGTTTCATTGATCGTGTACTCTTGAGTATAGCTCGGGCTGAGAAGGTCGCAGCCATGGGAAAGTTGACAGTTAAGCCTATCTAGTGACAGCCCATCATAGGCTAGCTGGGTGATCTTGCAACTTGTATCATGCCGGAGTTTGATTTTCACCATAGGGTTTCATTGATCGCTTACTCGGCAACTTGTATCAAGCAGGATTTCTATTTTCCCCTTAGCGCTTCATTGATCGTGTACTCTTGAGTGTAGCTCGGCTGAGAATGACACAGCCATAGGAAAGTTGACAGTTAAGCCTATCTAGTGACAGCCCATCATAGGCTAGCTGGGTGATCTTGCAACTTGTACCATGTCGGAGTTTGATTTTCCCCATAGGGTTTCATTGATCGAGTACTCTTGAGTGCAGCTCGGGCTGAGAAGGTCGCAGCCATGGGAAAGTTGACAGTTAAGCCTATCTAGTGACAGCCCATCATAGGCTAGCTGGGTGATCTTGCAACTTGTACCATGTCGGAGTTTGATTTTCCCCATAGGGTTTCATTGATCGTGTACTCTTGAGTATAGCTCGGGCTGAGAAGGTCGCAGCCATGGGAAAGTTGACAGTTAAGCCTATCTAGTGACAGCCCATCATAGGCTAGCTGGGTGATCTTGCAACTTGTATCATGCCGGAGTTTGATTTTCACCATAGGGTTTCATTGATCGCTTACTCGGCAACTTGTATCAAGCAGGATTTCTATTTCCCCTTAGCGCTTCATTGATCGTGTACTCATGAGTGTAGCTCGGGCTGAGAATGACACAGCCATGGAAAGTTGACAGTTAAGCCTATCTAGTGGCAGCCCATCATAGGCTAGCTGGGTGATCTTGCAACTTGTACCATGTCGGAGTTTGATTTTCCCCATAGGGTTTCATTGATCGTGTACTCTTGAGTGCAGCTCGGGCTGAGAAGGTCGCTGCCATGGAAAGTTGACAGTTAAGCCTATCTAGTGACAGCCCATCATAGGCTAGCTGGGTGATCTTGCAACTTGTACCATGTCGGAGTTTGATTTTCCCCATAGGGTTTCATTGATCGTGTACTCTTGAGTGCAGCTCGGGCTGAGAAGGTCGCTGCCATGGGAAAGTTGACAGTTAAGCCTATCTAGTGACAGCCCATCATAGGCTAGCTGGGTGATCTTGCAACTTGTACCATGTCGGAGTTTGATTTTCCCCATAGGGTTTCATTGATCGTGTACTCTTGAGTGCAGCTCGGGCTGAGAAGGTCGCAGCCATGGGAAAGTTGACAGTTAAGCCTATCTAGTGACAGCCCATCATAGGCTAGCTGGGTGATCTTGCAACTTGTATCATGCCGGAGTTTGATTTTCACCATAGGGTTTCATTGATCGCTTACTCGGCAACTTGTATCAAGCAGGATTTCTATTTTCCCCTTAGCGCTTCATTGATCGTGTACTCATGAGTGTAGCTCGGGCTGAGAATGACACAGCCATCGGAAAGTTGACAGTTAAGCCTATCTAGTGACAGCCCATCATAGGCTAGCTGGGTGATCTTGCAACTTGTACCATGTCGGAGTTTGATTTTCCCCATAGGGTTTCATTGATCGTGTACTCTTGAGTGCAGCTCGGGCTGAGAAGGTCGCAGCCATGGGAAAGTTGACAGTTAAGCCTATCTAGTGACAGCCCATCATAGGCTAGCTGGGTGATCTTGCAACTTGTACCATGTCGGAGTTTGATTTTCCCCATAGGGTTTCATTGATCGTGTACTCTTGAGTATAGCTCGGGCTGAGAAGGTCGCAGCCATGGGAAAGTTGACAGTTAAGCCTATCTAGTGACAGCCCATCATAGGCTAGCTGGGTGATCTTGCAACTTGTATCATGCCGGAGTTTGATTTTCACCATAGGGTTTCATTGATCGCTTACTCGGCAACTTGTATCAAGCAGGATTTCTATTTTCCCCTTAGCGCTTCATTGATCGTGTACTCATGAGTGTAGCTCGGCTGAGAATGACACAGCCATGGGAAAGTTGACAGTTAAGCCTATCTAGTGACAGCCCATCATAGGCTAGCTGGGTGATCTTGCAACTTGTACCATGTCGGAGTTTGATTTTCCCCATAGGGTTTCATTGATCGTGTACTCTTGAGTGCAGCTCGGGCTGAGAAGGTCGCAGCCATGGGAAAGTTGACAGTTAAGCCTATCTAGTGACAGCCCATCATAGGCTAGCTGGGTGATCTTGCAATTTGTACCATGTCGGAGTTTGATTTTCCCTATAGGGTTTCATTGATCGTGTACTCTTGAGTATAGCTCGGGCTGAGAAGGTCGCAGCCATGGGAAAGTTGACAGTTAAGCCTATCTAGTGACAGCCCATCATAGCTAGCTGGGTGATCTTGCAACTTGTATCATGCCGGAGTTTGATTTTCACCATAGGGTTTCATTGATCGCTTACTCGGCAACTTGTATCAAGCAGGATTTCTATTTTCCCCTTAGCGCTTCATTGATCGTGGTACTCTTGAGTGTAGCTCGGGCTGAGAATGACACAGCCATGGGAAAGTTGACAGTTAAGCCTATCTAGTGACAGGCCCATCATAGGCTTAGCTGGGTGATCTTGCAACTTGTACCATGTCGGAGTTTGATTTTCCCCATAGGGTTTCATTGATCGTGTACTCTTGAGTGGCAGCTCGGGCTGAGAAGGTCGCAGCCATGGGAAAGTTGACAGTTAAGCCTATCTAGTGACAGCCCATCATAGGCTAGCTGGGTGATCTTGCAACTTGTACCATGTCGGAGTTTGATTTTCCCCATAGGGTTTCATTGATCGTGTACTCTTGAGTATAGCTCGGGCTGAGAAGGTCGCAGCCATGGGAAAGTTGACAGTTAAGCCTATCTAGTGACAGCCCATCATAGGCTAGCTGGGTGATCTTGCAACTTGTATCATGCCGGAGTTTGATTTTCACCATAGGGTTTTCATTGATCGCTTACTCGGGAACTTTGTATCAAGCAGGATTTCTATTTTCCCCTTAGCGCTTCATTGATCGTGTAACTCATGAGTGTAGCTCGGGCTGAGAATGACACAGCCATGGGAAAGTTGACAGTTAAGCCTATCTAGTGACAGCCCATCATAGGCTAGCTGGGTGATCTTGCAACTTGTATCATGCCGGAGTTTGATTTTCCCCATAGGGTTTCATTGATCGCTTACTCGGCAACTTGTATCAAGCAGGATTTCTATTTTCCCCTTAGCGCTTCATTGATCGTGTACTCTTGAGTGTAGCTCGGGCTGAGAATGACACAGCCATGGAAAGTTGACATTTAAGCCTATCTAGTGACAGCCCATCATAGGCTAGCTGGGTGATCTTGCAACTTGTACCATGTCGGAGTTTGATTTTCCCCATAGGGTTTCATTGATCGTGTACTCTTGAGTGCAGCTCGGGCTGAGAAGGTCGCAGCCATGGGAAAGTTGACAGTTAAGCCTATCTAGTGACAGCCCATCATAGGCTAGCTGGGTGATCTTGCAACTTGTATCATGCCGGAGTTTGATTTTCACCATAGGGTTTCATTGATCGCTTACTCGGCAACTTGTATCAAGCAGGATTTCTATTTTCCCCTTAGCGCTTCATTGATCGTGTACTCATGAGTGTAGCTCGGGCTGAGAATGACACAGCCATGGGAAAGTTGACAGTTAAGCCTATCTAGTGACAGCCCATCATAGGCTAGCTGGGTGATCTTGCAACTTGTACCATGTCGGAGTTTGATTTTCCCCATAGGGTTTCATTGATCGTGTACTCTTGAGTGCAGCTCGGGCTGAGAAGGTCGCAGCCATGGGAAAGTTGACAGTTAAGCCTATCTAGTGACAGCCCATCATAGGCTAGCTGGGTGATCTTGCAACTTGTACCATGTCGGAGTTTGATTTTCCCCATAGGGTTTCATTGATCGTGTACTCTTGAGTATAGCTCGGGCTGAGAAGGTCGCAGCCATGGAAAGTTGACAGTTAAGCCTATCTAGTGACAGCCCATAATAGGCTAGCTGGGTGATCTTGCAACTTGTATCATGCCGGAGTTTGATTTTCACCATAGGTTTCATTGATCGCTTACTCGGCAACTTGTATCAAGCAGGATTTCTATTTTCCCCTTAGCGCTTCATTGATCGTGTACTCATGAGTGTAGCTCGGGCTGAGAATGACACAGCCATGGGAAAGTTGACAGTTAAGCCTATCTAGTGACAGCCCATCATAGGCTAGCTGGGTGATCTTGCAACTTGTACCATGTCGGAGTTTGATTTTCCCCATAGGGTTTCATTGATCGTGTACTCTTGAGTATAGCTCGGGCTGAGAAGGTCGCAGCCATGGGAAAGTTGACAGTTAAGCCTATCTAGTGACAGCCCATCATAGGCTAGCTGGGTGATCTTGCAACTTGTATCATGCCGGAGTTTGATTTTCACCATAGGGTTTCATTGATCGCTTACTCGGCAACTTGTATCAAGCAGGATTTCTATTTTCCCCTTAGCGCTTCATTGATCGTGTACTCATGAGTGTAGCTCGGGCTGAGAATGACACAGCCATGGGAAAGTTGACAGTTAAGCCTATCTAGTGACAGCCCATCATAGGCTAGCTGGTGATCTTGCAACTTGTACCATGTCGGAGTTTGATTTTCCCCATAGGGTTTCATTGATCGTGTACTCTTGAGTGCAGCTCGGGCTGAGAAGGTCGCAGCCATGGGAAAGTTTGACAGTTAAGCCTATCTAGTGACAGCCCATCATAGGCTAGCTGGGTGATCTTGCAACTTGTACCATGTCGGAGTTTGATTTCCCCATAGGGTTTCATTGATTTTGAGGTTGTACGTGTAGTCTTGAGTATAGCTCGGGCTGAGAAGGTCGCAGCCATGGGAAAGTTGACAGTTAAGCCTATCTAGTGACAGCCCATCATAGGCTAGCTGGGTGATCTTGCAACTTGTATCATGCCGGAGTTTGATTTTCACCATAGGGTTTCATTGATCGCTTACTCGGCAACTTGTATCAAGCAGGATTTCTATTTTCCCCTTAGCGCTTCATTGATCGTGTACTCTTGAGTGTAGCTCGGGCTGAGAATGACACAGCCATGGGAAAGTTGACAGTTAAGCCTATCTAGTGACAGCCCATCATAGGCTAGCTGGGTGATCTTGCAACTTGTACCATGTCGGAGTTTGATTTTCCCCATAGGGTTTCATTGATCGTGTACTCTTGAGTGCAGCTCGGGCTGAGAAGGTCGCAGCCATGGAAAAGTTGACAGTTAAGCCTATCTAGTGACAGCCCATCATAGGCTAGCTGGGTGATCTTGCAAACTTGTACCATGTCGGAGTTTGATTTTCCCCATAGGGTTTCATTGATCGTGTACTCTTGAGTATAGCTCGGGCTGAGAAGGTCGCAGCCATGGGAAAGTTGACAGTTAAGCCTATCTAGTGACAGCCCATCATAGGCTAGCTGGGTGATCTTGCAACTTGTATCATGCCGGGAGTTTGATTTTCACCATAGGGTTTCATTGATCGCTTACTCGGCAACTTGTATCAAGCAGGATTTCTATTTTCCCCTTAGCGCTTCATTGATCGTGTACTCATGAGTGTAGCTCGGGCTGAGAATGACACAGCCATGGGAAAGTTGACAGTTAAGCCTATCTAGTGACAGCCCATCATAGGCTAGCTGGGTGATCTTGCAACTTGTACCATGTCGGAGTTTGATTTTCCCCATAGGGTTTCATTGATCGTGTACTCTTGAGTGCAGCTCGGGCTGAGAAGGTCGCTGCCATGGGAAAGTTGACAGTTAAGCCTATCTAGTGACAGCCCATCATAGGCTAGCTGGGTGATCTTGCAACTTGTACCATGTCGGAGTTTGATTTTCCCCATAGGGTTTCATTGATCGTGTACTCTTGAGTGCAGCTCGGGCTGAGAAGGTCGCTGCCATGGGAAAGTTGACAGTTAAGCCTATCTAGTGACAGCCCATCATAGGCTAGCTGGGTGATCTTGCAACTTGTACCATGTCGGAGTTTGATTTTCCCCATAGGGTTTCATTGATCGTGTACTCTTGAGTGCAGCTCGGGCTGAGAAGGTCGCAGCCATGGGAAAGTTGACAGTTAAGCCTATCTAGTGACAGCCCATCATAGGCTTAGCTGGGTGATCTTGCAACTTGTATCATGCCGGAGTTTGATTTTCACCATAGGGTTTCATTGATCGCTTACTCGGCAACTTGTATCAAGCAGGATTTCTATTTTCCCCTTAGCGCTTCATTGATCGTGTACTCATGAGTGTAGCTCGGGCTGAGAATGACACAGCCATCGGAAAGTTGACAGTTAAGCCTATCTAGTGACAGCCCATCATAGGCTAGCTGGGTGATCTTGCAACTTGTACCATGTCGGAGTTTGATTTTCCCCATAGGGTTTCATTGATCGTGTACTCTTGAGTGCAGCTCGGGCTGAGAAGGTCGCAGCCATGGGAAAGTTGACAGTTAAGCCTATCTAGTGACAGCCCATCATAGGCTAGCTGGTGATCTTGCAACTTGTACCATGTCGGAGTTTGATTTTCCCCATAGGGTTTCATTGATCGTGTACTCTTGAGTATAGCTCGGGCTGAGAAGGTCGCAGCCATGGGAAAGTTGACAGTTAAGCCTATCTAGTGACAGCCCATCATAGGCTAGCTGGGTGATCTTGCAACTTGTATCATGCCGGAGTTTGATTTTCACCATAGGGTTTCATTGATCGCTTACTCGGCAACTTGTATCAAGCAGGATTTCTATTTTCCCCTTAGCGCTTCATTGATCGTGTACTCATGAGTGTAGCTCGGGCTGAGAATGACACAGCCATGGGAAAGTTGACAGTTAAGCCTATGTAGTGACAGCCCATCATAGGCTTAACTGTCAACTTTCCCATGGCTGCGACCTTCTCAGCCAGAGCTGCACTCAAGAGTACACGATCAATGAAACCCTATGGGGAAAATCAAACTCCGACATGGTACAAGTTGCAAGATCACCCAGCTAGCCTATGATGGGCTGTCACTACATAGGCTTAACTGTCAACTTTCCATGGCTGTGTCATTCTCAGCCCGAGCTACACTCATGAGTACACGATCAATGAAGCGCTAAGGGGAAAATAGAAATCCTGCTTGATACAAGTTGCCGAGTAAGCGATCAATGAAACCCTATGGTGAAAATCAAACTCCGGCATGATACAAGTTGCAAGATCACCCAGCTAGCCTATGATGGGCTGTCACTAGATAGGCTTAACTGTCAACTTTCCCATGGCTGCGACCTTCTCAGCCCGAGCTATACTCAAGAGTACACGATCAATGAAACCCTATGGGGAAAATCAAACTCCGACATGGTACAAGTTGCAAGATCACCCAGCTAGCCTATGATGGGCTGTCACTAGATAGGCTTAACTGTCAACTTTCCCATGGCTGCGACCTTCTCAGCCCGAGCTGCACTCAAGAGTACACGATCAATGAAACCCTATGGGGAAAATCAAACTCCGACATGGTACAAGTTGCAAGATCACCCAGCTAGCCTATGATGGGCTGTCACTAGATAGGCTTAACTGTCAACTTTCCGATGGCTGTGTCATTCTCAGCCCGAGCTACACTCATGAGTACACGATCAATGAAGCGCTAAGGGGAAAATAGAAATCCTGCTTGATACAAGTTGCCGAGTAAGCGATCAATGAAACCCTATGGTGAAAATCAAACTCCGGCATGATACAAGTTGCAAGATCACCCAGCTAGCCTATGATGGGCTGTCACTAGATAGGCTTAACTGTCAACTTTCCCATGGCTGCGACCTTCTCAGCCCGAGCTGCACTCAAGAGTACACGATCAATGAAACCCTATGGGGAAAATCAAACTCCGACATGGTACAAGTTGCAAGATCACCCAGCTAGCCTATGATGGGCTGTCACTAGATAGGCTTAACTGTCAACTTTCCCATGGCAGCGACCTTCTCAGCCCGAGCTGCACTCAAGAGTACACGATCAATGAAACCCTATGGGGAAAATCAAACTCCGACATGGTACAAGTTGCAAGATCACCCAGGCTAGCCTATGATGGGCTGTCACTAGATAGGCTTAACTGTCAACTTTCCCATGGCAGCGACCTTCTCAGCCCGAGCTGCACTCAAGAGTACACGATCAATGAAACCCTATGGGGAAAATCAAACTCCGACATGGTACAAGTTGCAAGATCACCCAGCTAGCCTATGATGGGCTGTCACTAGATAGGCTTAACTGTCAACTTTCCCATGGCTGTGTCATTCTCAGCCCGAGCTACACTCATGAGTACACGATCAATGAAGCGCTAAGGGGAAAATAGAAATCCTGCTTGATACAAGTTGCCGAGTAAGCGATCAATGAAACCCTATGGTGAAAATCAAACTCCGGCATGATACAAGTTGCAAGATCACCCAGCTAGCCTATGATGGGCTGTCACTAGATAGGCTTAACTGTCAACTTTCCCATGGCTGCGACCTTCTCAGCCCGAGCTATACTCAAGAGTACACGATCAATGAAACCCTATGGGGAAAATCAAACTCCGACATGGTACAAGTTGCAAGATCACCCAGCTAGCCTATGATGGGCTGTCACTAGATAGGCTTAACTGTCAACTTTCCATGGCTGCGACCTTCTCAGCCCGAGCTGCACTCAAGAGTACACGATCAATGAAACCCTATGGGGAAAATCAAACTCCGACATGGTACAAGTTGCAAGATCACCCAGCTAGCCTATGATGGGCTGTCACTAGATAGGCTTAACTGTCAACTTTCCCATGGCTGTGTCATTCTCAGCCCGAGCTACACTCAAGAGTACACGATCAATGAAGCGCTAAGGGGGAAAATAGAAATCCTGCTTGATACAAGTTGCCGAGTAAGCGATCAATGAAACCCTATGGTGAAAATCAAACTCCGGCATGATACAAGTTGCAAGATCACCCAGCTAGCCTATGATGGGCTGTCACTAGATAGGCTTAACTGTCAACTTTCCCATGGCTGCGACCTTCTCAGCCCGAGCTATACTCAAGACTACTACGATCAATGAAACCCTATGGGGAAAATCAAACTCCGACATGGTACATAGTTGCAAGATCACCCAGCTAGCCTATGATGGCTGTCACTAGATAGGCTTAACTGTCAACTTTCCCATGGCTGCGACCTTCTCAGCCCGAGCTGCACTCAAGAGTACACGATCAATGAAACCCTATGGGGAAAATCAAACTCCGACATGGTACAAGTTGCAAGATCACCCAGCTAGCCTATGATGGGCTGTCACTAGATAGGCTTAACTGTCAACTTTCCCATGGCTGTGTCATTCTCAGCCCGAGCTACACTCATGAGTACACGATCAATGAAGCGCTAAGGGGAAAATAGAAATCCTGCTTGATACAAGTTGCCGAGTAAGCGATCAATGAAACCCTATGGTGAAAATCAAACTCCGGCATGATACAAGTTGCAAGATCACCCAGCTAGCCTATGATGGGCTGTCACTAGATAGGCTTAACTGTCAACTTTCCCATGGCTGCGACCTTCTCAGCCCGAGCTATACTCAAGAGTACACGATCAATGAAACCCTATGGGGAAAATCAAACTCCGACATGGTACAAGTTGCAAGATCACCCAGCTAGCCTATGATGGGCTGTCACTAGATAGGCTTAACTGTCAACTTTCCCATGGCTGTGTCATTCTCAGCCCGAGCTACACTCATGAGTACACGATCAATGAAGCGCTAAGGGGAAAATAGAAATCCTGCTTGATACAAGTTGCCGAGTAAGCGATCAATGAAACCCTATGGTGAAAATCAAACTCCGGCATGATACAAGTTGCAAGATCACCCAGCTAGCCTATTATGGGCTGTCACTAGATAGGCTTAACTGTCAACTTTCCCATGGCTGCGACCTTCTCAGCCCGAGCTATACTCAAGAGTACACGATCAATGAAACCCTATGGGGAAAATCAAACTCCGACATGGTACAAGTTGCAAGATCACCCAGCTAGCCTATGATGGGCTGTCACTAGATAGGCTTAACTGTCAACTTTCCATGGCTGCGACCTTCTCAGCCCGAGCTGCACTCAAGAGTACACGATCAATGAAACCCTATGGGGAAAATCAAACTCCGACATGGTACAAGTTGCAAGATCACCCAGCTAGCCTATGATGGGCTGTCACTAGATAGGCTTAACTGTCAACTTTCCCATGGCTGTGTCATTCTCAGCCCGAGCTACACTCATGAGTACACGATCAATGAAGCGCTAAGGGGAAAATAGAAATCCTGCTTGATACAAGTTGCCGAGTAAGCGATCAATGAAACCCTATGGTGAAAATCAAACTCCGGCATGATACAAGTTGCAAGATCACCCAGCTAGCCTATGATGGGCTGTCACTAGATAGGCTTAACTGTCAACTTTCCCATGGCTGCGACCTTCTCAGCCCGAGCTGCACTCAAGAGTACACGATCAATGAAACCCTATGGGGAAAATCAAACTCCGACATGGTACAAGTTGCAAGATCACCCAGCTAGCCTATGATGGGCTGTCACTAGATAGGCTTAAATGTCAACTTTCCCATGGCTGTGGTCATTCTCAGCCCGAGCTACACTCAAGAGTACACGATCAATGAAGCGCTAAGGGAAAATAGAAATCCTGCTTGATACAAGTTGCCGAGTAAGCGATCAATGAAACCCTATGGGGAAAATCAAACTCCGGCATGATACAAGTTGCAAGATCACCCAGCTAGCCTATGATGGGCTGTCACTAGATAGGCTTAACTGTCAACTTTCCCATGGCTGTGTCATTCTCAGCCCGAGCTACACTCATGAGTACACGATCAATGAAGCGCTAAGGGGAAAATAGAAATCCTGCTTGATACAAGTTCCCGAGTAAGCGATCAATGAAACCCTATGGTGAAAATCAAACTCCGGCATGATACAAGTTGCAAGATCACCCAGCTAGCCTATGATGGGCTGTCACTAGATAGGCTTAACTGTCAACTTTCCCATGGCTGCGACCTTCTCAGCCCGAGCTATACTCAAGAGTACACGATCAATGAAACCCTATGGGGAAAATCAAACTCCGACATGGTACAAGTTGCAAGATCACCCAGCTAGCCTATGATGGGCTGTCACTAGATAGGCTTAACTGTCAACTTTCCCATGGCTGCGACCTTCTCAGCCCGAGCTGCACTCAAGAGTACACGATCAATGAAACCCTATGGGGAAAATCAAACTCCGACATGGTACAAGTTGCAAGATCACCCAGCTAGCCTATGATGGGCTGTCACTAGATAGGCTTAACTGTCAACTTTCCCATGGCTGTGTCATTCTCAGCCCGAGCTACACTCAAGAGTACACGATCAATGAAGCGCTAAGGGGAAAATAGAAATCCTGCTTGATACAAGTTGCCGAGTAAGCGATCAATGAAACCCTATGGTGAAAATCAAACTCCGGCATGATACAAGTTGCAAGATCACCCAGCTAGCCTATGATGGGCTGGTCACTAGATAGGCTTAACTGTCAACTTTCCCATGGCTGCGACCTTCTCAGCCCGAGCTATACTCAAGAGTACACGATCAATGAAACCCTATAGTGGAAAATCAAACTCCGACATGGTACAAATTGCAAGATCACCCAGCTAGCCTATGATGGGCTGTCACTAGATAGGCTTAACTGTCAACTTTCCCATGGCTGCGACCTTCTCAGCCCGAGCTGCACTCAAGAGTACACGATCAATGAAACCCTATGGGGAAAATCAAACTCCGACATGGTACAAGTTGCAAGATCACCCAGCTAGCCTATGATGGGCTGTCACTAGATAGGCTTAACTGTCAACTTTCCCATGGCTGTGTCATTCTCAGCCCGAGCTACACTCATGAGTACACGATCAATGAAGCGCTAAGGGGAAAATAGAAATCCTGCTTGATACAAGTTGCCGAGTAAGCGATCAATGAAACCCTATGGTGAAAATCAAACTCCGGCATGATACAAGTTGCAAGATCACCCAGCTAGCCTATGATGGGCTGTCACTAGATAGGCTTAACTGTCAACTTTCCCATGGCTGCGACCTTCTCAGCCCGAGCTATACTCAAGAGTACACGATCAATGAAACCCTATGGGGAAAATCAAACTCCGACATGGTACAAGTTGCAAGATCACCCAGCTAGCCTATGATGGGCTGTCACTAGATAGGCTTAACTGTCAACTTTCCCATGGCTGCGACCTTCTCAGCCCGAGCTGCACTCAAGAGTACACGATCAATGAAACCCTATGGGGAAAATCAAACTCCGACATGGTACAAGTTGCAAGATCACCCAGCTAGCCTATGATGGGCTGTCACTAGATAGGCTTAACTGTCAACTTTCCGATGGCTGTGTCATTCTCAGCCCGAGCTACACTCATGAGTACACGATCAATGAAGCGCTAAGGGGAAAATAGAAATCCTGCTTGATACAAGTTGCCGAGTAAGCGATCAATGAAACCCTATGGTGAAAATCAAACTCCGGCATGATACAAGTTGCAAGATCACCCAGCTAGCCTATGATGGGCTGTCACTAGATAGGCTTAACTGTCAACTTTCCCATGGCTGCGACCTTCTCAGCCCGAGCTGCACTCAAGAGTACACGATCAATGAAACCCTATGGGGAAAATCAAACTCCGACATGGTACAAGTTGCAAGATCACCCAGCTAGCCTATGATGGGCTGTCACTAGATAGGCTTAACTGTCAACTTTCCCATGGCAGCGACCTTCTCAGCCCGAGCTGCACTCAAGAGTACACGATCAATGAAACCCTATGGGGAAAATCAAACTCCGACATGGTACAAGTTGCAAGATCACCCAGCTAGCCTATGATGGGCTGTCACTAGATAGGCTTAACTGTCAACTTTCCCATGGCAGCGACCTTCTCAGCCCGAGCTGCACTCAAGAGTACACGATCAATGAAACCCTATGGGGAAAATCAAACTCCGACATGGTACAAGTTGCAAGATCACCCAGCTAGCCTATGATGGGCTGCCACTAGATAGGCTTAACTGTCAACTTTCCCATGGCTGTGTCATTCTCAGCCCGAGCTACACTCATGAGTACACGATCAATGAAGCGCTAAGGGGAAATAGAAATCCTGCTTGATACAAGTTGCCGAGTAAGCGATCAATGAAACCTATGGTGAAAATCAAACTCCGGCATGATACAAGTTGCAAGATCACCCAGCTAGCCTATGATGGGCTGTCACTAGATAGGCTTAACTGTCAACTTCCCATGGCTTGCGACCTTCTCAGCCCGAGCTATACTCAGAGTACACGATCAATGAAACCCTATGGGGAAAATCAAACTCCGACATGGTACAAGTTGCAAGATCACCCAGCTAGCCTATGATGGGCTGTCACTAGATAGGCTTAACTGTCAACTTTCCCATGGCTGCGACCTTCTCAGCCCGAGCTGCACTCAAGAGTACTCGATCAATGAAACCCTATGGGGAAAATCAAACTCCGACATGGTACAAGTTGCAAGATCACCCAGCTAGCCTATGATGGGCTGTCACTAGATAGGCTTAACTGTCAACTTTCCTATGGCTGTGTCATTCTCAGCCCGAGCTACACTCAAGAGTACACGATCAATGAAGCGCTAAGGGGAAAATAGAAATCCTGCTTGATACAAGTTGCCGAGTAAGCGATCAATGAAACCCTATGGTGAAAATCAAACTCCGGCATGATACAAGTTGCAAGATCACCCAGCTAGCCTATGATGGGCTGTCACTAGATAGGCTTAACTGTCAACTTTCCCATGGCTGCGACCTTCTCAGCCCGAGCTATACTCAAGAGTACACGATCAATGAAACCCTATGGGGGAAAATCAAACTCCGACATGGTACAAGTTGCAAGATCACCCAGCTAGTCTATGATGGGCTGTCACTAGATAGGCTAACTGTCAACTTTCCATGGCTGCGACCTTCTCAGCCCGAGCTGCACTCAAGAGTACACGATCAATGAAACCCTATGTGGAAAATCAAACTCCGACATGGTACAAGTTGCAAGATCACCCAGCTAGCCTATGATGGGCTGTCACTAGATAGGCTTAACTGTCAACTTTCCCATGGCTGTGTCATTCTCAGCCCGAGCTACACTCATGAGTACACGATCAATGAAGCGCTAAGGGGAAAATAGAAATCCTGCTTGATACAAGTTGCCGAGTTAGCGATCATACCCTATGGGGAAAATCAAACTCCGGCATGATACAAGTTGCAAGATCACCCAGCTAGCCTATGATGGGCTGTCACTAGATAGGATTAACTGTCAACTTTCCCATGGCTGCGACCTTCTCAGCCCGAGCTGCACTCAAGAGTACACGATCAATGAAACCCTATGGGGAAAATCAAACTCCGACATGGTACAAGTTGCAAGATCACCCAGCTAGCCTATGATGGGCTGTCACTAGATAGGCTTAACTGTCAACTTTCCCATGGCTGTGTCATTCTCAGCCCGAGCTACACTCATGAGTACACGATCAATGAAGCGCTAAGGGGAAAATAGAAATCCTGCTTGATACAAGTTGCCGAGTAAGCGATCAATGAAACCCTATGGTGAAAATCAAACTCCGGCATGATACAAGTTGCAAGATCACCCAGCTAGCCTATGATGGGCTGTCACTAGATAGGCTTAACTGTCAACTTTCCCATGGCTGCGACCTTCTCAGCCCGAGCTATACTCAAGAGTACACGATCAATGAAACCCTATGGGGAAAATCAAACTCCGACATGGTACAAGTTGCAAGATCACCCAGCTAGCCTATGATGGGCTGTCACTAGATAGGCTTAACTGTCAACTTTCCCATGGCTGTGTCATTCTCAGCCCGAGCTACACTCAAGAGTACACGATAAATGAAGCGCTAAGGGGAAAATAGAAATCCTGCTTGATACAAGTTGCCGAGTTAGCGATCAATGAAACCCTATGGGAAAAATCAAACTCCGGCATGATACAAGTTGCAAGATCACCCAGCTAGCCTATGATGGGCTGTCACTAGATAGGCTTAACTGTCAACTTTCCCATGGCTGCGACCTTCTCAGCCCGAGCTGCACTCAAGAGTACACGATCAATGAAACCCTATGGGGAAAATCAAACTCCGACATGGTACAAGTTGCAAGATCACCCAGCTAGCCTATGATGGGCTGTCACTAGATAGGCTTAACTGTCAACTTTCCCATGGCTGTGTCATTCTCAGCCCGAGCTACACTCATGAGTACACGATCAATGAAGCGCTAAGGGGAAAATGGAAATCCTGCTTGATACAAGTTGCCGAGTAAGCGATCAATGAAACCCTATGGTGAAAATCAAACTCCGGCATGATACAAGTTGCAAGATCACCCAGCTAGCCTATGATGGGCTGTCACTAGATAGGCTTAACTGTCAACTTTCCCATGGCTGCGACCTTCTCAGCCCGAGCTATACTCAAGACTACACGATCAATGAAACCCTATGGGGAAAATCAAACTCCGACATGGTACAAGTTGCAAGATCACCCAGCTAGCCTATGATGGGCTGTCACTAGATAGGCTTAACTGTCAACTTTCCCATGGCTGCGACCTTCTCAGCCCGAGCTGCACTCAAGAGTACACGATCAATGAAACCCTATGGGGAAAATCAAACTCCGACATGGTACAAGTTGCAAGATCACCCAGCTAGCCTATGATGGGCTGTCACTAGATAGGCTTAACTGTCAACTTTCCCATGGCTGCGACCTTCTCAGCCCGAGCTGCACTCAAGAGTACACGATCAATGAAACCCTATGGGGAAAATCAAACTCCGACATGGTACAAGTTGCAAGATCACCCAGCTAGCCTATGATGGGCTGTCACCAGATAGGCTTAACTGTCAACTTTCCCATGGCTGTGTCATTCTCAGCCCGAGCTACACTCATGAGTACACGATCAATGAAGCGCTAAGGGGAAAATAGAAATCCTGCTTGATACAAGTTGCCGAGTAAGCGATCAATGAAACCCTATGGTGAAAATCAAACTCCGGCATGATACAAGTTGCAAGATCACCCAGCTAGCCTATGATGGGCTGTCACTAGATAGGCTTAACTGTCAACTTTCCCATGGCTGCGACCTTCTCAGCCCGAGCTGCACTCAAGAGTACACGATCAATGAAACCCTATGGGGAAAATCAAACTCCGACATGGTACAAGTTGCAAGATCACCCAGCTAGCCTATGATGGGCTGTCACTAGATAGGCTTAACTGTCAACTTTCCCATGGCTGTGTCATTCTCAGCCCGAGCTACACTCAAGAGTACACGATCAATGAAGCGCTAAGGGGAAAATAGAAATCCTGCTTGATACAAGTTGCCGAGTAAGCGATCAATGAAACCCTATGGTGAAAATCAAACTCCGGCATGATACAAGTTGCAAGATCACCCAGCTAGCCTATGATGGGCTGTCACTAGATAGGCTTAACTGTCAACTTTCCCATGGCTGTGTCATTCTCAGCCCGAGCTACACTCATGAGTACACGATCAATGAAGCGCTAAGGGGAAAATAGAAATCCTGCTTGATACAAGTTGCCGAGTAAGCGATCAATGAAACCCTATGGTGAAAATCAAACTCCGGCATGATACAAGTTGCAAGATCACCCAGCTAGCCTATGATGGGCTGTCACTAGATAGGCTTAACTGTCAACTTTCCCATGGCTGCGACCTTCTCAGCCCGAGCTATACTCAAGAGTACACGATCAATGAAACCCTATGGGGAAAATCAAACTCCGACATGGTACAAGTTGCAAGATCACCCAGCTAGCCTATGATGGGCTGTCACTAGATAGGCTTAACTGTCAACTTTCCCATGGCTGCGACCTTCTCAGCCCGAGCTGCACTCAAGAGTACACGATCAATGAAACCCTATGGGGAAAATCAAACTCCGACATGGTACAAGTTGCAAGATCACCCAGCTAGCCTATGATGGGCTGTCACTAGATAGGCTTAACTGTAAACTTTCCCATGGCTGTGTCATTCTCAGCCCGAGCTACACTCAAGAGTACACGATCAATGAAGCGCTAAGGGGAAAATAGAAATCCTGCTTGATACAAGTTGCCGAGTAAGCGATCAATGAAACCCTATGGTGAAAATCAAACTCCGGCATGATACAAGTTGCAAGATCACCCAGCTAGCCTATGATGGGCTGTCACTAGATAGGCTTAACTGTCAACTTTCCCATGGCTGCGACCTTCTCAGCCCGAGCTATACTCAAGACTACACGATCAATGAAACCCTATGGGGAAAATCAAACTCCGACATGGTACAAGTTGCAAGATCACCCAGCTAGCCTATGATGGGCTGTCACTAGATAGGCTTAACTGTCAACTTTCCCATGGCTGCGACCTTCTCAGCCCGAGCTGCACTCAAGAGTACACGATCAATGAAACCCTATGGGGAAAATCAAACTCCGACATGGTACAAGTTGCAAGATCACCCAGCTAGCCTATGATGGGCTGTCACTAGATAGGCTTAACTGTCAACTTTCCCATGGCTGTGTCATTCTCAGCCCGAGCTACACTCATGAGTACACGATCAATGAAGCGCTAAGGGGAAAATAGAAATCCTGCTTGATACAAGTTGCCGAGTAAGCGATCAATGAAACCCTATGGTGAAAATCAAACTCCGGCATGATACAAGTTGCAAGATCACCCAGCTAGCCTATGATGGGCTGTCACTAGATAGGCTTAACTGTCAACTTTCCCATGGCTGCGACCTTCTCAGCCCGAGCTATACTCAAGAGTACACGATCAATGAAACCCTATGGGGAAAATCAAACTCCGACATGGTACAAGTTGCAAGATCACCCAGCTAGCCTATGATGGGCTGTCACTAGATAGGCTTAACTGTCAACTTTCCCATGGCTGTGTCATTCTCAGCCCGAGCTACACTCATGAGTACACGATCAATGAAGCGCTAAGGGGAAAATAGAAATCCTGCTTGATACAAGTTGCCGAGTAAGCGATCAATGAAACCCTATGGTGAAAATCAAACTCCGGCATGATACAAGTTGCAAGATCACCCAGCTAGCCTATTATGGGCTGTCACTAGATAGGCTTAACTGTCAACTTTCCCATGGCTGCGACCTTCTCAGCCCGAGCTATACTCAAGAGTACACGATCAATGAAACCCTATGGGGAAAATCAAACTCCGACATGGTACAAGTTGCAAGATCACCCAGCTAGCCTATGATGGGCTGTCACTAGATAGGCTTAACTGTCAACTTTCCCATGGCTGCGACCTTCTCAGCCCGAGCTGCACTCAAGAGTACACGATCAATGAAACCCTATGGGGAAAATCAAACTCCGACATGGTACAAGTTGCAAGATCACCCAGCTAGCCTATGATGGGCTGTCACTAGATAGGCTTAACTGTCAACTTTCCCATGGCTGTGTCATTCTCAGCCCGAGCTACACTCATGAGTACACGATCAATGAAGCGCTAAGGGGAAAATAGAAATCCTGCTTGATACAAGTTGCCGAGTAAGCGATCAATGAAACCCTATGGTGAAAATCAAACTCCGGCATGATACAAGTTGCAAGATCACCCAGCTAGCCTATGATGGGCTGTCACTAGATAGGCTTAACTGTCAACTTTCCCATGGCTGCGACCTTCTCAGCCCGAGCTATACTCAAGAGTACACGATCAATGAAACCCTATGGGGAAAATCAAACTCCGACATGGTACAAGTTGCAAGATCACCCAGCTAGCCTATGATGGGCTGTCACTAGATAGGCTTAACTGTCAACTTTCCCATGGCTGCGACCTTCTCAGCCCGAGCTGCACTCAAGAGTACACGATCAATGAAACCCTATGTGGAAAATCAAACTCCGACATGGTACAAGTTGCAAGATCACCCAGCTAGCCTATGATGGGCTGTCACTAGATAGGCTTAACTGTCAACTTTCCCATGGCTGTGTCATTCTCAGCCCGAGCTACACTCAAGAGTACACGATCAATGAAGCGCTAAGGGGAAAATAGAAATCCTGCTTGATACAAGTTGCCGAGTAAGCGATCAATGAAACCCTATGGTGAAAATCAAACTCCGGCATGATACAAGTTGCAAGATCACCCAGCTAGCCTATGATGGGCTGTCACTAGATAGGCTTAACTGTCAACTTTCCCATGGCTGCGACCTTCTCAGCCCGAGCTATACTCAAGAGTACACGATCAATGAAACCCTATAGGGAAAATCAAACTCCGACATGGTACAAATTGCAAGATCACCCAGCTAGCCTATGATGGGCTGTCACTAGATAGGCTTAACTGTCAACTTTCCCATGGCTGCGACCTTCTCAGCCCGAGCTGCACTCAAGAGTACACGATCAATGAAACCCTATGGGGAAAATCAAACTCCGACATGGTACAAGTTGCAAGATCACCCAGCTAGCCTATGATGGGCTGTCACTAGATAGGCTTAACTGTCAACTTTCCCATGGCTGCGACCTTCTCAGCCCGAGCTGCACTCAAGAGTACACGATCAATGAAACCCTATGGGGAAAATCAAACTCCGACATGGTACAAGTTGCAAGATCACCCAGCTAGCCTATGATGGGCTGTCACTAGATAGGCTTAACTGTCAACTTTCCCATGGCTGTGTCATTCTCAGCCCGAGCTACACTCAAGAGTACACGATCAATGAAGCGCTAAGGGGAAAATAGAAATCCTGCTTGATACAAGTTGCCGAGTAAGCGATCAATGAAACCCTATGGGGAAAATCAAACTCCGGCATGATACAAGTTGCAAGATCACCCAGCTAGCCTATGATGGGCTGTCACTAGATAGGCTTAACTGTCAACTTTCCCATGGCTGTGTCATTCTCAGCCCGAGCTACACTCATGAGTACACGATCAATGAAGCGCTAAGGGGAAAATAGAAATCCTGCTTGATACAAGTTGCCGAGTAAGCGATCAATGAAACCCTATGGTGAAAATCAAACTCCGGCATGATACAAGTTGCAAGATCACCCAGCTAGCCTATGATGGGCTGTCACTAGATAGGCTTAACTGTCAACTTTCCCATGGCTGCGACCTTCTCAGCCCGAGCTATACTCAAGAGTACACGATCAATGAAACCCTATGGGGAAAATCAAACTCCGACATGGTACAAGTTGCAAGATCACCCAGCTAGCCTATGATGGGCTGTCACTAGATAGGCTTAACTGTCAACTTTCCCATGGCTGCGACCTTCTCAGCCCAAACTGCACTCAAGAGTACACGATCAATGAAACCCTATGGGGAAAATCAAACTCCGACATGGTACAAGTTGCAAGATCACCCAGCTAGCCTATGATGGGCTGTCACTAGATAGGCTTAACTGTCAACTTTCCCATGGCTGCGACCTTCTCAGCCCGAGCTGCACTCAAGAGTACACGACCAATGAAACCCTATGGGGAAAATCAAACTCCGACATGGTACAAGTTGCAAGATCACCCAGCTAGCCTATGATGGGCTGTCACTAGATAGGCTTAACTGTCAACTTTCCCATGGCTGTGTCATTCTCAGCCCGAGCTACACTCATGAGTACACGATCAATGAAGCGCTAAGGGGAAAATAGAAATCCTGCTTGATACAAGTTGCCGAGTAAGCGATCAATGAAACCCTATGGTGAAAATCAAACTCCGGCATGATACAAGTTGCAAGATCACCCAGCTAGCCTATGATGGGCTGTCACTAGATAGGCTTAACTGTCAACTTTCCCATGGCTGCGACCTTCTCAGCCCGAGCTATACTCAAGAGTACACGATCAATGAAACCCTATGGGGAAAATCAAACTCCGACATGGTACAAGTTGCAAGATCACCCAGCTAGCCTATGATGGGCTGTCACTAGATAGGCTTAACTGTCAACTTTCCCATGGCTGCGACCTTCTCAGCCCGAGCTGCACTCAAGAGTACACGATCAATGAAACCCTATGGGGAAAATCAAACTCCGACATGGTACAAGTTGCAAGATCACCCAGCTAGCCTATGATGGGCTGTCACTAGATAGGCTTAACTGTCAACTTTCCCATGGATGTGTCATTCTCAGCCCGAGCTACACTCAAGAGCACACGATCAATGAAGCGCTAAGGGGAAAATAGAAATCCTGCTTGATACAAGTTGCCGAGTAAGCGATCAATGAAACCCTATGGTGAAAATCAAACTCCGGCATGATACAAGTTGCAAGATCACCCAGCTAGCCTATGATGGGCTGTCACTAGATAGGCTTAACTGTCAACTTTCCCATGGCTGCGACCTTCTCAGCCCGAGCTATACTCAAGAGTACAC
Source organism: Leptodactylus fuscus (assembly GCF_031893055.1). Classification (NCBI taxonomy): domain Eukaryota; kingdom Metazoa; phylum Chordata; class Amphibia; order Anura; family Leptodactylidae; genus Leptodactylus; species Leptodactylus fuscus. Next base: position 61,381 of record NW_027440524.1, on the reverse strand, counting down.
GATCAATGAAACCCTATAGGGAAAATCAAACTCCGACATGGTACAAATTGCAAGATCACCCAGCTAGCCTATGATGGGCTGTCACTAGATAGGCTTAACTGTCAACTTTCCCATGGCTGCGACCTTCTCAGCCAGAGCTGCACTCAAGAGTACACGATCAATGAAACCCTATGGGGAAAATCAAACTCCGACATGGTACAAGTTGCAAGATCACCCAGCTAGCCTATGATGGGCTGTCACTAGATAGGCTTAACTGTCAACTTTCCCATGGATGTGTCATTCTCAGCCCGAGCTACACTCAAGAGCACACGATCAATGAAGCGCTAAGGGGAAAATAGAAATCCTGCTTGATACAAGTTGCCGAGTAAGCGATCAATGAAACCCTATGGTGAAAATCAAACTCCGGCATGATACAAGTTGCAAGATCACCCAGCTAGCCTATGATGGGCTGTCACTAGATAGGCTTAACTGTCAACTTTCCCATGGCTGCGACCTTCTCAGCCCGAGCTATACTCAAGAGTACACGATCAATGAAACCCTATGGGGAAAATCAAACTCCGACATGGTACAAGTTGCAAGATCACCCAGCTAGCCTATGATGGGCTGTCACTAGATAGGCTTAACTGTCAACTTTCCCATGGCTGCGACCTTCTCAGCCCGAGCTGCACTCAAGAGTACACGATCAATGAAACCCTATGGGGAAAATCAAACTCCGACATGGTACAAGTTGCAAGATCACCCAGCTAGCCTATGATGGGCTGTCACTAGATAGGCTTAACTGTCAACTTTCCGATGGCTGTGTCATTCTCAGCCCGAGCTACACTCATGAGTACACGATCAATGAAGCGCTAAGGGGAAAATAGAAATCCTGCTTGATACAAGTTGCCGAGTAAGCGATCAATGAAACCCTATGGTGAAAATCAAACTCCGGCATGATACAAGTTGCAAGATCACCCAGCTAGCCTATGATGGGCTGTCACTAGATAGGCTTAACTGTCAACTTTCCCATGGCTGCGACCTTCTCAGCCCGAGCTGCACTCAAGAGTACACGATCAATGAAACCCTATGGGGAAAATCAAACTCCGACATGGTACAAGTTGCAAGATCACCCAGCTAGCCTATGATGGGCTGTCACTAGATAGGCTTAACTGTCAACTTTCCCATGGCAGCGACCTTCTCAGCCCGAGCTGCACTCAAGAGTACACGATCAATGAAACCCTATGGGGAAAATCAAACTCCGACATGGTACAAGTTGCAAGATCACCCAGCTAGCCTATGATGGGCTGTCACTAGATAGGCTTAACTGTCAACTTTCCCATGGCAGCGACCTTCTCAGCCCGAGCTGCACTCAAGAGTACACGATCAATGAAACCCTATGGGGAAAATCAAACTCCGACATGGTACAAGTTGCAAGATCACCCAGCTAGCCTATGATGGGCTGTCACTAGATAGGCTTAACTGTCAACTTTCCCATGGCTGTGTCATTCTCAGCCCGAGCTACACTCATGAGTACACGATCAATGAAGCGCTAAGGGGAAAATAGAAATCCTGCTTGATACAAGTTGCCGAGTAAGCGATCAATGAAACCCTATGGTGAAAATCAAACTCCGGCATGATACAAGTTGCAAGATCACCCAGCTAGCCTATGATGGGCTGTCACTAGATAGGCTTAACTGTCAACTTTCCCATGGCTGCGACCTTCTCAGCCCGAGCTATACTCAAGAGTACACGATCAATGAAACCCTATGGGGAAAATCAAACTCCGACATGGTACAAGTTGCAAGATCACCCAGCTAGCCTATGATGGGCTGTCACTAGATAGGCTTAACTGTCAACTTTCCCATGGCTGCGACCTTCTCAGCCCGAGCTGCACTCAAGAGTACACGATCAATGAAACCCTATGGGGAAAATCAAACTCCGACATGGTACAAGTTGCAAGATCACCCAGCTAGCCTATGATGGGCTGTCACTAGATAGGCTTAACTGTCAACTTTCCCATGGCTGTGTCATTCTCAGCCCGAGCTACACTCAAGAGTACACGATCAATGAAGCGCTAAGGGGAAAATAGAAATCCTGCTTGATACAAGTTGCCGAGTAAGCGATCAATGAAACCCTATGGTGAAAATCAAACTCCGGCATGATACAAGTTGCAAGATCACCCAGCTAGCCTATGATGGGCTGTCACTAGATAGGCTTAACTGTCAACTTTCCCATGGCTGCGACCTTCTCAGCCCGAGCTATACTCAAGACTACACGATCAATGAAACCCTATGGGGAAAATCAAACTCCGACATGGTACAAGTTGCAAGATCACCCAGCTAGCCTATGATGGGCTGTCACTAGATAGGCTTAACTGTCAACTTTCCCATGGCTGCGACCTTCTCAGCCCGAGCTGCACTCAAGAGTACACGATCAATGAAACCCTATGGGGAAAATCAAACTCCGACATGGTACAAGTTGCAAGATCACCCAGCTAGCCTATGATGGGCTGTCACTAGATAGGCTTAACTGTCAACTTTCCCATGGCTGTGTCATTCTCAGCCCGAGCTACACTCATGAGTACACGATCAATGAAGCGCTAAGGGGAAAATAGAAATCCTGCTTGATACAAGTTGCCGAGTAAGCGATCAATGAAACCCTATGGTGAAAATCAAACTCCGGCATGATACAAGTTGCAAGATCACCCAGCTAGCCTATGATGGGCTGTCACTAGATAGGCTTAACTGTCAACTTTCCCATGGCTGCGACCTTCTCAGCCCGAGCTATACTCAAGAGTACACGATCAATGAAACCCTATGGGGAAAATCAAACTCCGACATGGTACAAGTTGCAAGATCACCCAGCTAGCCTATGATGGGCTGTCACTAGATAGGCTTAACTGTCAACTTTCCCATGGCTGTGTCATTCTCAGCCCGAGCTACACTCATGAGTACACGATCAATGAAGCGCTAAGGGGAAAATAGAAATCCTGCTTGATACAAGTTGCCGAGTAAGCGATCAATGAAACCCTATGGTGAAAATCAAACTCCGGCATGATACAAGTTGCAAGATCACCCAGCTAGCCTATTATGGGCTGTCACTAGATAGGCTTAACTGTCAACTTTCCCATGGCTGCGACCTTCTCAGCCCGAGCTATACTCAAGAGTACACGATCAATGAAACCCTATGGGGAAAATCAAACTCCGACATGGTACAAGTTGCAAGATCACCCAGCTAGCCTATGATGGGCTGTCACTAGATAGGCTTAACTGTCAACTTTCCCATGGCTGCGACCTTCTCAGCCCGAGCTGCACTCAAGAGTACACGATCAATGAAACCCTATGGGGAAAATCAAACTCCGACATGGTACAAGTTGCAAGATCACCCAGCTAGCCTATGATGGGCTGTCACTAGATAGGCTTAACTGTCAACTTTCCCATGGCTGTGTCATTCTCAGCCCGAGCTACACTCATGAGTACACGATCAATGAAGCGCTAAGGGGAAAATAGAAATCCTGCTTGATACAAGTTGCCGAGTAAGCGATCAATGAAACCCTATGGTGAAAATCAAACTCCGGCATGATACAAGTTGCAAGATCACCCAGCTAGCCTATGATGGGCTGTCACTAGATAGGCTTAACTGTCAACTTTCCCATGGCTGCGACCTTCTCAGCCCGAGCTATACTCAAGAGTACACGATCAATGAAACCCTATGGGGAAAATCAAACTCCGACATGGTACAAGTTGCAAGATCACCCAGCTAGCCTATGATGGGCTGTCACTAGATAGGCTTAACTGTCAACTTTCCCATGGCTGCGACCTTCTCAGCCCGAGCTGCACTCAAGAGTACACGATCAATGAAACCCTATGGGGAAAATCAAACTCCGACATGGTACAAGTTGCAAGATCACCCAGCTAGCCTATGATGGGCTGTCACTAGATAGGCTTAAATGTCAACTTTCCCATGGCTGTGTCATTCTCAGCCCGAGCTACACTCAAGAGTACACGATCAATGAAGCGCTAAGGGGAAAATAGAAATCCTGCTTGATACAAGTTGCCGAGTAAGCGATCAATGAAACCCTATGGGGAAAATCAAACTCCGGCATGATACAAGTTGCAAGATCACCCAGCTAGCCTATGATGGGCTGTCACTAGATAGGCTTAACTGTCAACTTTCCCATGGCTGTGTCATTCTCAGCCCGAGCTACACTCATGAGTACACGATCAATGAAGCGCTAAGGGGAAAATAGAAATCCTGCTTGATACAAGTTGCCGAGTAAGCGATCAATGAAACCCTATGGTGAAAATCAAACTCCGGCATGATACAAGTTGCAAGATCACCCAGCTAGCCTATGATGGGCTGTCACTAGATAGGCTTAACTGTCAACTTTCCCATGGCTGCGACCTTCTCAGCCCGAGCTATACTCAAGAGTACACGATCAATGAAACCCTATGGGGAAAATCAAACTCCGACATGGTACAAGTTGCAAGATCACCCAGCTAGCCTATGATGGGCTGTCACTAGATAGGCTTAACTGTCAACTTTCCCATGGCTGCGACCTTCTCAGCCCGAGCTGCACTCAAGAGTACACGATCAATGAAACCCTATGGGGAAAATCAAACTCCGACATGGTACAAGTTGCAAGATCACCCAGCTAGCCTATGATGGGCTGTCACTAGATAGGCTTAACTGTCAACTTTCCCATGGCTGTGTCATTCTCAGCCCGAGCTACACTCAAGAGTACACGATCAATGAAGCGCTAAGGGGAAAATAGAAATCCTGCTTGATACAAGTTGCCGAGTAAGCGATCAATGAAACCCTATGGTGAAAATCAAACTCCGGCATGATACAAGTTGCAAGATCACCCAGCTAGCCTATGATGGGCTGTCACTAGATAGGCTTAACTGTCAACTTTCCCATGGCTGCGACCTTCTCAGCCCGAGCTATACTCAAGAGTACACGATCAATGAAACCCTATAGGGAAAATCAAACTCCGACATGGTACAAATTGCAAGATCACCCAGCTAGCCTATGATGGGCTGTCACTAGATAGGCTTAACTGTCAACTTTCCCATGGCTGCGACCTTCTCAGCCCGAGCTGCACTCAAGAGTACACGATCAATGAAACCCTATGGGGAAAATCAAACTCCGACATGGTACAAGTTGCAAGATCACCCAGCTAGCCTATGATGGGCTGTCACTAGATAGGCTTAACTGTCAACTTTCCCATGGCTGTGTCATTCTCAGCCCGAGCTACACTCATGAGTACACGATCAATGAAGCGCTAAGGGGAAAATAGAAATCCTGCTTGATACAAGTTGCCGAGTAAGCGATCAATGAAACCCTATGGTGAAAATCAAACTCCGGCATGATACAAGTTGCAAGATCACCCAGCTAGCCTATGATGGGCTGTCACTAGATAGGCTTAACTGTCAACTTTCCCATGGCTGCGACCTTCTCAGCCCGAGCTATACTCAAGAGTACACGATCAATGAAACCCTATGGGGAAAATCAAACTCCGACATGGTACAAGTTGCAAGATCACCCAGCTAGCCTATGATGGGCTGTCACTAGATAGGCTTAACTGTCAACTTTCCCATGGCTGCGACCTTCTCAGCCCGAGCTGCACTCAAGAGTACACGATCAATGAAACCCTATGGGGAAAATCAAACTCCGACATGGTACAAGTTGCAAGATCACCCAGCTAGCCTATGATGGGCTGTCACTAGATAGGCTTAACTGTCAACTTTCCGATGGCTGTGTCATTCTCAGCCCGAGCTACACTCATGAGTACACGATCAATGAAGCGCTAAGGGGAAAATAGAAATCCTGCTTGATACAAGTTGCCGAGTAAGCGATCAATGAAACCCTATGGTGAAAATCAAACTCCGGCATGATACAAGTTGCAAGATCACCCAGCTAGCCTATGATGGGCTGTCACTAGATAGGCTTAACTGTCAACTTTCCCATGGCTGCGACCTTCTCAGCCCGAGCTGCACTCAAGAGTACACGATCAATGAAACCCTATGGGGAAAATCAAACTCCGACATGGTACAAGTTGCAAGATCACCCAGCTAGCCTATGATGGGCTGTCACTAGATAGGCTTAACTGTCAACTTTCCCATGGCAGCGACCTTCTCAGCCCGAGCTGCACTCAAGAGTACACGATCAATGAAACCCTATGGGGAAAATCAAACTCCGACATGGTACAAGTTGCAAGATCACCCAGCTAGCCTATGATGGGCTGTCACTAGATAGGCTTAACTGTCAACTTTCCCATGGCAGCGACCTTCTCAGCCCGAGCTGCACTCAAGAGTACACGATCAATGAAACCCTATGGGGAAAATCAAACTCCGACATGGTACAAGTTGCAAGATCACCCAGCTAGCCTATGATGGGCTGTCACTAGATAGGCTTAACTGTCAACTTTCCCATGGCTGTGTCATTCTCAGCCCGAGCTACACTCATGAGTACACGATCAATGAAGCGCTAAGGGGAAATAGAAATCCTGCTTGATACAAGTTGCCGAGTAAGCGATCAATGAAACCCTATGGTGAAAATCAAACTCCGGCATGATACAAGTTGCAAGATCACCCAGCTAGCCTATGATGGGCTGTCACTAGATAGGCTTAACTGTCAACTTTCCCATGGCTGCGACCTTCTCAGCCCGAGCTATACTCAAGAGTACACGATCAATGAAACCCTATGGGGAAAATCAAACTCCGACATGGTACAAGTTGCAAGATCACCCAGCTAGCCTATGATGGGCTGTCACTAGATAGGCTTAACTGTCAACTTTCCCATGGCTGCGACCTTCTCAGCCCGAGCTGCACTCAAGAGTACTCGATCAATGAAACCCTATGGGGAAAATCAAACTCCGACATGGTACAAGTTGCAAGATCACCCAGCTAGCCTATGATGGGCTGTCACTAGATAGGCTTAACTGTCAACTTTCCTATGGCTGTGTCATTCTCAGCCCGAGCTACACTCAAGAGTACACGATCAATGAAGCGCTAAGGGGAAAATAGAAATCCTGCTTGATACAAGTTGCCGAGTAAGCGATCAATGAAACCCTATGGTGAAAATCAAACTCCGGCATGATACAAGTTGCAAGATCACCCAGCTAGCCTATGATGGGCTGTCACTAGATAGGCTTAACTGTCAACTTTCCCATGGCTGCGACCTTCTCAGCCCGAGCTATACTCAAGAGTACACGATCAATGAAACCCTATGGGGAAAATCAAACTCCGACATGGTACAAGTTGCAAGATCACCCAGCTAGTCTATGATGGGCTGTCACTAGATAGGCTTAACTGTCAACTTTCCCATGGCTGCGACCTTCTCAGCCCGAGCTGCACTCAAGAGTACACGATCAATGAAACCCTATGGGGAAAATCAAACTCCGACATGGTACAAGTTGCAAGATCACCCAGCTAGCCTATGATGGGCTGTCACTAGATAGGCTTAACTGTCAACTTTCCCATGGCTGTGTCATTCTCAGCCCGAGCTACACTCATGAGTACACGATCAATGAAGCGCTAAGGGGAAAATAGAAATCCTGCTTGATACAAGTTGCCGAGTTAGCGATCAATGAAACCCTATGGGGAAAATCAAACTCCGGCATGATACAAGTTGCAAGATCACCCAGCTAGCCTATGATGGGCTGTCACTAGATAGGATTAACTGTCAACTTTCCCATGGCTGCGACCTTCTCAGCCCGAGCTGCACTCAAGAGTACACGATCAATGAAACCCTATGGGGAAAATCAAACTCCGACATGGTACAAGTTGCAAGATCACCCAGCTAGCCTATGATGGGCTGTCACTAGATAGGCTTAACTGTCAACTTTCCCATGGCTGTGTCATTCTCAGCCCGAGCTACACTCATGAGTACACGATCAATGAAGCGCTAAGGGGAAAATAGAAATCCTGCTTGATACAAGTTGCCGAGTAAGCGATCAATGAAACCCTATGGTGAAAATCAAACTCCGGCATGATACAAGTTGCAAGATCACCCAGCTAGCCTATGATGGGCTGTCACTAGATAGGCTTAACTGTCAACTTTCCCATGGCTGCGACCTTCTCAGCCCGAGCTATACTCAAGAGTACACGATCAATGAAACCCTATGGGGAAAATCAAACTCCGACATGGTACAAGTTGCAAGATCACCCAGCTAGCCTATGATGGGCTGTCACTAGATAGGCTTAACTGTCAACTTTCCCATGGCTGTGTCATTCTCAGCCCGAGCTACACTCAAGAGTACACGATAAATGAAGCGCTAAGGGGAAAATAGAAATCCTGCTTGATACAAGTTGCCGAGTTAGCGATCAATGAAACCCTATGGGAAAAATCAAACTCCGGCATGATACAAGTTGCAAGATCACCCAGCTAGCCTATGATGGGCTGTCACTAGATAGGCTTAACTGTCAACTTTCCCATGGCTGCGACCTTCTCAGCCCGAGCTGCACTCAAGAGTACACGATCAATGAAACCCTATGGGGAAAATCAAACTCCGACATGGTACAAGTTGCAAGATCACCCAGCTAGCCTATGATGGGCTGTCACTAGATAGGCTTAACTGTCAACTTTCCCATGGCTGTGTCATTCTCAGCCCGAGCTACACTCATGAGTACACGATCAATGAAGCGCTAAGGGGAAAATGGAAATCCTGCTTGATACAAGTTGCCGAGTAAGCGATCAATGAAACCCTATGGTGAAAATCAAACTCCGGCATGATACAAGTTGCAAGATCACCCAGCTAGCCTATGATGGGCTGTCACTAGATAGGCTTAACTGTCAACTTTCCCATGGCTGCGACCTTCTCAGCCCGAGCTATACTCAAGACTACACGATCAATGAAACCCTATGGGGAAAATCAAACTCCGACATGGTACAAGTTGCAAGATCACCCAGCTAGCCTATGATGGGCTGTCACTAGATAGGCTTAACTGTCAACTTTCCCATGGCTGCGACCTTCTCAGCCCGAGCTGCACTCAAGAGTACACGATCAATGAAACCCTATGGGGAAAATCAAACTCCGACATGGTACAAGTTGCAAGATCACCCAGCTAGCCTATGATGGGCTGTCACTAGATAGGCTTAACTGTCAACTTTCCCATGGCTGCGACCTTCTCAGCCCGAGCTGCACTCAAGAGTACACGATCAATGAAACCCTATGGGGAAAATCAAACTCCGACATGGTACAAGTTGCAAGATCACCCAGCTAGCCTATGATGGGCTGTCACCAGATAGGCTTAACTGTCAACTTTCCCATGGCTGTGTCATTCTCAGCCCGAGCTACACTCATGAGTACACGATCAATGAAGCGCTAAGGGGAAAATAGAAATCCTGCTTGATACAAGTTGCCGAGTAAGCGATCAATGAAACCCTATGGTGAAAATCAAACTCCGGCATGATACAAGTTGCAAGATCACCCAGCTAGCCTATGATGGGCTGTCACTAGATAGGCTTAACTGTCAACTTTCCCATGGCTGCGACCTTCTCAGCCCGAGCTGCACTCAAGAGTACACGATCAATGAAACCCTATGGGGAAAATCAAACTCCGACATGGTACAAGTTGCAAGATCACCCAGCTAGCCTATGATGGGCTGTCACTAGATAGGCTTAACTGTCAACTTTCCCATGGCTGTGTCATTCTCAGCCCGAGCTACACTCAAGAGTACACGATCAATGAAGCGCTAAGGGGAAAATAGAAATCCTGCTTGATACAAGTTGCCGAGTAAGCGATCAATGAAACCCTATGGTGAAAATCAAACTCCGGCATGATACAAGTTGCAAGATCACCCAGCTAGCCTATGATGGGCTGTCACTAGATAGGCTTAACTGTCAACTTTCCCATGGCTGTGTCATTCTCAGCCCGAGCTACACTCATGAGTACACGATCAATGAAGCGCTAAGGGGAAAATAGAAATCCTGCTTGATACAAGTTGCCGAGTAAGCGATCAATGAAACCCTATGGTGAAAATCAAACTCCGGCATGATACAAGTTGCAAGATCACCCAGCTAGCCTATGATGGGCTGTCACTAGATAGGCTTAACTGTCAACTTTCCCATGGCTGCGACCTTCTCAGCCCGAGCTATACTCAAGAGTACACGATCAATGAAACCCTATGGGGAAAATCAAACTCCGACATGGTACAAGTTGCAAGATCACCCAGCTAGCCTATGATGGGCTGTCACTAGATAGGCTTAACTGTCAACTTTCCCATGGCTGCGACCTTCTCAGCCCGAGCTGCACTCAAGAGTACACGATCAATGAAACCCTATGGGGAAAATCAAACTCCGACATGGTACAAGTTGCAAGATCACCCAGCTAGCCTATGATGGGCTGTCACTAGATAGGCTTAACTGTCAACTTTCCCATGGCTGTGTCATTCTCAGCCCGAGCTACACTCAAGAGTACACGATCAATGAAGCGCTAAGGGGAAAATAGAAATCCTGCTTGATACAAGTTGCCGAGTAAGCGATCAATGAAACCCTATGGTGAAAATCAAACTCCGGCATGATACAAGTTGCAAGATCACCCAGCTAGCCTATGATGGGCTGTCACTAGATAGGCTTAACTGTCAACTTTCCCATGGCTGCGACCTTCTCAGCCCGAGCTATACTCAAGAGTACACGATCAATGAAACCCTATAGGGAAAATCAAACTCCGACATGGTACAAATTGCAAGATCACCCAGCTAGCCTATGATGGGCTGTCACTAGATAGGCTTAACTGTCAACTTTCCCATGGCTGCGACCTTCTCAGCCAGAGCTGCACTCAAGAGTACACGATCAATGAAACCCTATGGGGAAAATCAAACTCCGACATGGTACAAGTTGCAAGATCACCCAGCTAGCCTATGATGGGCTGTCACTACATAGGCTTAACTGTCAACTTTCCCATGGCTGTGTCATTCTCAGCCCGAGCTACACTCATGAGTACACGATCAATGAAGCGCTAAGGGGAAAATAGAAATCCTGCTTGATACAAGTTGCCGAGTAAGCGATCAATGAAACCCTATGGTGAAAATCAAACTCCGGCATGATACAAGTTGCAAGATCACCCAGCTAGCCTATGATGGGCTGTCACTAGATAGGCTTAACTGTCAACTTTCCCATGGCTGCGACCTTCTCAGCCCGAGCTATACTCAAGAGTACACGATCAATGAAACCCTATGGGGAAAATCAAACTCCGACATGGTACAAGTTGCAAGATCACCCAGCTAGCCTATGATGGGCTGTCACTAGATAGGCTTAACTGTCAACTTTCCCATGGCTGCGACCTTCTCAGCCCGAGCTGCACTCAAGAGTACACGATCAATGAAACCCTATGGGGAAAATCAAACTCCGACATGGTACAAGTTGCAAGATCACCCAGCTAGCCTATGATGGGCTGTCACTAGATAGGCTTAACTGTCAACTTTCCGATGGCTGTGTCATTCTCAGCCCGAGCTACACTCATGAGTACACGATCAATGAAGCGCTAAGGGGAAAATAGAAATCCTGCTTGATACAAGTTGCCGAGTAAGCGATCAATGAAACCCTATGGTGAAAATCAAACTCCGGCATGATACAAGTTGCAAGATCACCCAGCTAGCCTATGATGGGCTGTCACTAGATAGGCTTAACTGTCAACTTTCCCATGGCTGCGACCTTCTCAGCCCGAGCTGCACTCAAGAGTACACGATCAATGAAACCCTATGGGGAAAATCAAACTCCGACATGGTACAAGTTGCAAGATCACCCAGCTAGCCTATGATGGGCTGTCACTAGATAGGCTAAACTGTCAACTTTCCCATGGCAGCGACCTTCTCAGCCCGAGCTGCACTCAAGAGTACACGATCAATGAAACCCTATGGGGAAAATCAAACTCCGACATGGTACAAGTTGCAAGATCACCCAGCTAGCCTATGATGGGCTGTCACTAGATAGGCTTAACTGTCAACTTTCCCATGGCAGCGACCTTCTCAGCCCGAGCTGCACTCAAGAGTACACGATCAATGAAACCCTATGGGGAAAATCAAACTCCGACATGGTACAAGTTGCAAGATCACCCAGCTAGCCTATGATGGGCTGTCACTAGATAGGCTTAACTGTCAACTTTCCCATGGCTGTGTCATTCTCAGCCCGAGCTACACTCATGAGTACACGATCAATGAAGCGCTAAGGGGAAAATAGAAATCCTGCTTGATACAAGTTGCCGAGTAAGCGATCAATGAAACCCTATGGTGAAAATCAAACTCCGGCATGATACAAGTTGCAAGATCACCCAGCTAGCCTATGATGGGCTGTCACTAGATAGGCTTAACTGTCAACTTTCCCATGGCTGCGACCTTCTCAGCCCGAGCTATACTCAAGAGTACACGATCAATGAAACCCTATGGGGAAAATCAAACTCCGACATGGTACAAGTTGCAAGATCACCCAGCTAGCCTATGATGGGCTGTCACTAGATAGGCTTAACTGTCAACTTTCCCATGGCTGCGACCTTCTCAGCCCGAGCTGCACTCAAGAGTACACGATCAATGAAACCCTATGGGGAAAATCAAACTCCGACATGGTACAAGTTGCAAGATCACCCAGCTAGCCTATGATGGGCTGTCACTAGATAGGCTTAACTGTCAACTTTCCCATGGCTGTGTCATTCTCAGCCCGAGCTACACTCAAGAGTACACGATCAATGAAGCGCTAAGGGGAAAATAGAAATCCTGCTTGATACAAGTTGCCGAGTAAGCGATCAATGAAACCCTATGGTGAAAATCAAACTCCGGCATGATACAAGTTGCAAGATCACCCAGCTAGCCTATGATGGGCTGTCACTAGATAGGCTTAACTGTCAACTTTCCCATGGCTGCGACCTTCTCAGCCCGAGCTATACTCAAGACTACACGATCAATGAAACCCTATGGGGAAAATCAAACTCCGACATGGTACAAGTTGCAAGATCACCCAGCTAGCCTATGATGGGCTGTCACTAGATAGGCTTAACTGTCAACTTTCCCATGGCTGCGACCTTCTCAGCCCGAGCTGCACTCAAGAGTACACGATCAATGAAACCCTATGGGGAAAATCAAACTCCGACATGGTACAAGTTGCAAGATCACCCAGCTAGCCTATGATGGGCTGTCACTAGATAGGCTTAACTGTCAACTTTCCCATGGCTGTGTCATTCTCAGCCCGAGCTACACTCATGAGTACACGATCAATGAAGCGCTAAGGGGAAAATAGAAATCCTGCTTGATACAAGTTGCCGAGTAAGCGATCAATGAAACCCTATGGTGAAAATCAAACTCCGGCATGATACAAGTTGCAAGATCACCCAGCTAGCCTATGATGGGCTGTCACTAGATAGGCTTAACTGTCAACTTTCCCATGGCTGCGACCTTCTCAGCCCGAGCTGCACTCAAGAGTACACGATCAATGAAACCCTATGGGGAAAATCAAACTCCGACATGGTACAAGTTGCAAGATCACCCAGCTAGCCTATGATGGGCTGTCACTAGATAGGCTTAACTGTCAACTTTCCCATGGCTGTGTCATTCTCAGCCCGAGCTACACTCAAGAGTACACGATCAATGAAGCGCTAAGGGGAAAATAGAAATCCTGCTTGATACAAGTTGCCGAGTAAGCGATCAATGAAACCCTATGGTGAAAATCAAACTCCGGCATGATACAAGTTGCAAGATCACCCAGCTAGCCTATGATGGGCTGTCACTAGATAGGCTTAACTGTCAACTTTCCCATGGCTGCGACCTTCTCAGCCCGAGCTATACTCAAGAGTACACGATCAATGAAACCCTATGGGGAAAATCAAACTCCGACATGGTACAAGTTGCAAGATCACCCAGCTAGCCTATGATGGGCTGTCACTAGATAGGCTTAACTGTCAACTTTCCCATGGCTGCGACCTTCTCAGCCAGAGCTGCACTCAAGAGTACACGATCAATGAAACCCTATGGGGAAAATCAAACTCCGACATGGTACAAGTTGCAAGATCACCCAGCTAGCCTATGATGGGCTGTCACTACATAGGCTTAACTGTCAACTTTCCCATGGCTGTGTCATTCTCAGCCCGAGCTACACTCATGAGTACACGATCAATGAAGCGCTAAGGGGAAAATAGAAATCCTGCTTGATACAAGTTGCCGAGTAAGCGATCAATGAAACCCTATGGTGAAAATCAAACTCCGGCATGATACAAGTTGCAAGATCACCCAGCTAGCCTATGATGGGCTGTCACTAGATAGGCTTAACTGTCAACTTTCCCATGGCTGCGACCTTCTCAGCCCGAGCTATACTCAAGAGTACACGATCAATGAAACCCTATGGGGAAAATCAAACTCCGACATGGTACAAGTTGCAAGATCACCCAGCTAGCCTATGATGGGCTGTCACTAGATAGGCTTAACTGTCAACTTTCCCATGGCTGCGACCTTCTCAGCCCGAGCTGCACTCAAGAGTACACGATCAATGAAACCCTATGGGGAAAATCAAACTCCGACATGGTACAAGTTGCAAGATCACCCAGCTAGCCTATGATGGGCTGTCACTAGATAGGCTTAACTGTCAACTTTCCGATGGCTGTGTCATTCTCAGCCCGAGCTACACTCATGAGTACACGATCAATGAAGCGCTAAGGGGAAAATAGAAATCCTGCTTGATACAAGTTGCCGAGTAAGCGATCAATGAAACCCTATGGTGAAAATCAAACTCCGGCATGATACAAGTTGCAAGATCACCCAGCTAGCCTATGATGGGCTGTCACTAGATAGGCTTAACTGTCAACTTTCCCATGGCTGCGACCTTCTCAGCCCGAGCTGCACTCAAGAGTACACGATCAATGAAACCCTATGGGGAAAATCAAACTCCGACATGGTACAAGTTGCAAGATCACCCAGCTAGCCTATGATGGGCTGTCACTAGATAGGCTAAACTGTCAACTTTCCCATGGCAGCGACCTTCTCAGCCCGAGCTGCACTCAAGAGTACACGATCAATGAAACCCTATGGGGAAAATCAAACTCCGACATGGTACAAGTTGCAAGATCACCCAGCTAGCCTATGATGGGCTGTCACTAGATAGGCTTAACTGTCAACTTTCCCATGGCAGCGACCTTCTCAGCCCGAGCTGCACTCAAGAGTACACGATCAATGAAACCCTATGGGGAAAATCAAACTCCGACATGGTACAAGTTGCAAGATCACCCAGCTAGCCTATGATGGGCTGTCACTAGATAGGCTTAACTGTCAACTTTCCCATGGCTGTGTCATTCTCAGCCCGAGCTACACTCATGAGTACACGATCAATGAAGCGCTAAGGGGAAAATAGAAATCCTGCTTGATACAAGTTGCCGAGTAAGCGATCAATGAAACCCTATGGTGAAAATCAAACTCCGGCATGATACAAGTTGCAAGATCACCCAGCTAGCCTATGATGGGCTGTCACTAGATAGGCTTAACTGTCAACTTTCCCATGGCTGCGACCTTCTCAGCCCGAGCTATACTCAAGAGTACACGATCAATGAAACCCTATGGGGAAAATCAAACTCCGACATGGTACAAGTTGCAAGATCACCCAGCTAGCCTATGATGGGCTGTCACTAGATAGGCTTAACTGTCAACTTTCCCATGGCTGCGACCTTCTCAGCCCGAGCTGCACTCAAGAGTACACGATCAATGAAACCCTATGGGGAAAATCAAACTCCGACATGGTACAAGTTGCAAGATCACCCAGCTAGCCTATGATGGGCTGTCACTAGATAGGCTTAACTGTCAACTTTCCCATGGCTGTGTCATTCTCAGCCCGAGCTACACTCAAGAGTACACGATCAATGAAGCGCTAAGGGGAAAATAGAAATCCTGCTTGATACAAGTTGCCGAGTAAGCGATCAATGAAACCCTATGGTGAAAATCAAACTCCGGCATGATACAAGTTGCAAGATCACCCAGCTAGCCTATGATGGGCTGTCACTAGATAGGCTTAACTGTCAACTTTCCCATGGCTGCGACCTTCTCAGCCCGAGCTATACTCAAGACTACACGATCAATGAAACCCTATGGGGAAAATCAAACTCCGACATGGTACAAGTTGCAAGATCACCCAGCTAGCCTATGATGGGCTGTCACTAGATAGGCTTAACTGTCAACTTTCCCATGGCTGCGACCTTCTCAGCCCGAGCTGCACTCAAGAGTACACGATCAATGAAACCCTATGGGGAAAATCAAACTCCGACATGGTACAAGTTGCAAGATCACCCAGCTAGCCTATGATGGGCTGTCACTAGATAGGCTTAACTGTCAACTTTCCCATGGCTGTGTCATTCTCAGCCCGAGCTACACTCATGAGTACACGATCAATGAAGCGCTAAGGGGAAAATAGAAATCCTGCTTGATACAAGTTGCCGAGTAAGCGATCAATGAAACCCTATGGTGAAAATCAAACTCCGGCATGATACAAGTTGCAAGATCACCCAGCTAGCCTATGATGGGCTGTCACTAGATAGGCTTAACTGTCAACTTTCCCATGGCTGCGACCTTCTCAGCCCGAGCTGCACTCAAGAGTACACGATCAATGAAACCCTATGGGGAAAATCAAACTCCGACATGGTACAAGTTGCAAGATCACCCAGCTAGCCTATGATGGGCTGTCACTAGATAGGCTTAACTGTCAACTTTCCCATGGCTGTGTCATTCTCAGCCCGAGCTACACTCAAGAGTACACGATCAATGAAGCGCTAAGGGGAAAATAGAAATCCTGCTTGATACAAGTTGCCGAGTAAGCGATCAATGAAACCCTATGGTGAAAATCAAACTCCGGCATGATACAAGTTGCAAGATCACCCAGCTAGCCTATGATGGGCTGTCACTAGATAGGCTTAACTGTCAACTTTCCCATGGCTGCGACCTTCTCAGCCCGAGCTATACTCAAGAGTACACGATCAATGAAACCCTATGGGGAAAATCAAACTCCGACATGGTACAAGTTGCAAGATCACCCAGCTAGCCTATGATGGGCTGTCACTAGATAGGCTTAACTGTCAACTTTCCCATGGCTGCGACCTTCTCAGCCCGAGCTGCACTCAAGAGTACACGATCAATGAAACCCTATGGGGAAAATCAAACTCCGACATGGTACAAGTTGCAAGATCACCCAGCTAGCCTATGATGGGCTGTCACTAGATAGGCTTAACTGTCAACTTTCCCATGGCTGTGTCATTCTCAGCCCGAGCTACACTCAAGAGTACACGATCAATGAAGCGCTAAGGGGAAAATAGAAATCCTGCTTGATACAAGTTGCCGAGTTAGCGATCAATGAAACCCTATGGGGAAAATCAAACTCCGGCATGATACAAGTTGCAAGATCACCCAGCTAGCCTATGATGGGCTGTCACTAGATAGGCTTAACTGTCAACTTTCCCATGGCTGCGACCTTCTCAGCCCGAGCTGCACTCAAGAGTACACGATCAATGAAACCCTATGGGGAAAATCAAACTCCGACATGGTACAAGTTGCAAGATCACCCAGCTAGCCTATGATGGGCTGTCACTAGATAGGCTTAACTGTCAACTTTCCCATGGCTGTGTCATTCTCAGCCCGAGCTACACTCATGAGTACACGATCAATGAAGCGCTAAGGGGAAAATGGAAATCCTGCTTGATACAAGTTGCCGAGTAAGCGATCAATGAAACCCTATGGTGAAAATCAAACTCCGGCATGATACAAGTTGCAAGATCACCCAGCTAGCCTATGATGGGCTGTCACTAGATAGGCTTAACTGTCAACTTTCCCATGGCTGCGACCTTCTCAGCCCGAGCTATACTCAAGACTACACGATCAATGAAACCCTATGGGGAAAATCAAACTCCGACATGGTACAAGTTGCAAGATCACCCAGCTAGCCTATGATGGGCTGTCACTAGATAGGCTTAACTGTCAACTTTCCCATGGCTGCGACCTTCTCAGCCCGAGCTGCACTCAAGAGTACACGATCAATGAAACCCTATGGGGAAAATCAAACTCCGACATGGTACAAGTTGCAAGATCACCCAGCTAGCCTATGATGGGCTGTCACTAGATAGGCTTAACTGTCAACTTTCCCATGGCTGCGACCTTCTCAGCCCGAGCTGCACTCAAGAGTACACGATCAATGAAACCCTATGGGGAAAATCAAACTCCGACATGGTACAAGTTGCAAGATCACCCAGCTAGCCTATGATGGGCTGTCACCAGATAGGCTTAACTGTCAACTTTCCCATGGCTGTGTCATTCTCAGCCCGAGCTACACTCATGAGTACACGATCAATGAAGCGCTAAGGGGAAAATAGAAATCCTGCTTGATACAAGTTGCCGAGTAAGCGATCAATGAAACCCTATGGTGAAAATCAAACTCCGGCATGATACAAGTTGCAAGATCACCCAGCTAGCCTATGATGGGCTGTCACTAGATAGGCTTAACTGTCAACTTTCCCATGGCTGCGACCTTCTCAGCCCGAGCTGCACTCAAGAGTACACGATCAATGAAACCCTATGGGGAAAATCAAACTCCGACATGGTACAAGTTGCAAGATCACCCAGCTAGCCTATGATGGGCTGTCACTAGATAGGCTTAACTGTCAACTTTCCCATGGCTGTGTCATTCTCAGCCCGAGCTACACTCAAGAGTACACGATCAATGAAGCGCTAAGGGGAAAATAGAAATCCTGCTTGATACAAGTTGCCGAGTAAGCGATCAATGAAACCCTATGGTGAAAATCAAACTCCGGCATGATACAAGTTGCAAGATCACCCAGCTAGCCTATGATGGGCTGTCACTAGATAGGCTTAACTGTCAACTTTCCCATGGCTGTGTCATTCTCAGCCCGAGCTACACTCATGAGTACACGATCAATGAAGCGCTAAGGGGAAAATAGAAATCCTGCTTGATACAAGTTGCCGAGTAAGCGATCAATGAAACCCTATGGTGAAAATCAAACTCCGGCATGATACAAGTTGCAAGATCACCCAGCTAGCCTATGATGGGCTGTCACTAGATAGGCTTAACTGTCAACTTTCCCATGGCTGCGACCTTCTCAGCCCGAGCTATACTCAAGAGTACACGATCAATGAAACCCTATGGGGAAAATCAAACTCCGACATGGTAAAAGTTGCAAGATCACCCAGCTAGCCTATGATGGGCTGTCACTAGATAGGCTTAACTGTCAACTTTCCCATGGCTGCGACCTTCTCAGCCCGAGCTGCACTCAAGAGTACACGATCAATGAAGCGCTAAGGGGAAAATAGAAATCCTGCTTGATACAAGTTGCCGAGTAAGCGATCAATGAAACCCTATGGTGAAAATCAAACTCCGGCATGATACAAGTTGCAAGATCACCCAGCTAGCCTATGATGGGCTGTCACTAGATAGGCTTAACTGTCAACTTTCCCATGGCTGCGACCTTCTCAGCCCGAGCTATACTCAAGAGTACACGATCAATGAAACCCTATGGGGAAAATCAAACTCCGACATGGTACAAGTTGCAAGATCACCCAGCTAGCCTATGATGGGCTGTCACTAGATAGGCTTAACTGTCAACTTTCCCATGGCTGTGTCATTCTCAGCCCGAGCTACACTCAAGAGTACACGATCAATGAAGCGCTAAGGGGAAAATAGAAATCCTGCTTGATACAAGTTGCCGAGTAAGCGATCAATGAAACCCTATGGTGAAAATCAAACTCCGGCATGATACAAGTTGCAAGATCACCCAGCTAGCCTATGATGGGCTGTCACTAGATAGGCTTAACTGTCAACTTTCCCATGGCTGCGACCTTCTCAGCCCGAGCTATACTCAAGAGTACACGATCAATGAAACCCTATAGGGAAAATCAAACTCCGACATGGTACAAATTGCAAGATCACCCAGCTAGCCTATGATGGGCTGTCACTAGATAGGCTTAACTGTCAACTTTCCCATGGCTGCGACCTTCTCAGCCAGAGCTGCACTCAAGAGTACACGATCAATGAAACCCTATGGGGAAAATCAAACTCCGACATGGTACAAGTTGCAAGATCACCCAGCTAGCCTATGATGGGCTGTCACTACATAGGCTTAACTGTCAACTTTCCCATGGCTGTGTCATTCTCAGCCCGAGCTACACTCATGAGTACACGATCAATGAAGCGCTAAGGGGAAAATAGAAATCCTGCTTGATACAAGTTGCCGAGTAAGCGATCAATGAAACCCTATGGTGAAAATCAAACTCCGGCATGATACAAGTTGCAAGATCACCCAGCTAGCCTATGATGGGCTGTCACTAGATAGGCTTAACTGTCAACTTTCCCATGGCTGCGACCTTCTCAGCCCGAGCTATACTCAAGAGTACACGATCAATGAAACCCTATGGGGAAAATCAAACTCCGACATGGTACAAGTTGCAAGATCACCCAGCTAGCCTATGATGGGCTGTCACTAGATAGGCTTAACTGTCAACTTTCCCATGGCTGCGACCTTCTCAGCCCGAGCTGCACTCAAGAGTACACGATCAATGAAACCCTATGGGGAAAATCAAACTCCGACATGGTACAAGTTGCAAGATCACCCAGCTAGCCTATGATGGGCTGTCACTAGATAGGCTTAACTGTCAACTTTCCGATGGCTGTGTCATTCTCAGCCCGAGCTACACTCATGAGTACACGATCAATGAAGCGCTAAGGGGAAAATAGAAATCCTGCTTGATACAAGTTGCCGAGTAAGCGATCAATGAAACCCTATGGTGAAAATCAAACTCCGGCATGATACAAGTTGCAAGATCACCCAGCTAGCCTATGATGGGCTGTCACTAGATAGGCTTAACTGTCAACTTTCCCATGGCTGCGACCTTCTCAGCCCGAGCTGCACTCAAGAGTACACGATCAATGAAACCCTATGGGGAAAATCAAACTCCGACATGGTACAAGTTGCAAGATCACCCAGCTAGCCTATGATGGGCTGTCACTAGATAGGCTTAACTGTCAACTTTCCCATGGCAGCGACCTTCTCAGCCCGAGCTGCACTCAAGAGTACACGATCAATGAAACCCTATGGGGAAAATCAAACTCCGACATGGTACAAGTTGCAAGATCACCCAGCTAGCCTATGATGGGCTGTCACTAGATAGGCTTAACTGTCAACTTTCCCATGGCAGCGACCTTCTCAGCCCGAGCTGCACTCAAGAGTACACGATCAATGAAACCCTATGGGGAAAATCAAACTCCGACATGGTACAAGTTGCAAGATCACCCAGCTAGCCTATGATGGGCTGTCACTAGATAGGCTTAACTGTCAACTTTCCCATGGCTGTGTCATTCTCAGCCCGAGCTACACTCATGAGTACACGATCAATGAAGCGCTAAGGGGAAAATAGAAATCCTGCTTGATACAAGTTGCCGAGTAAGCGATCAATGAAACCCTATGGTGAAAATCAAACTCCGGCATGATACAAGTTGCAAGATCACCCAGCTAGCCTATGATGGGCTGTCACTAGATAGGCTTAACTGTCAACTTTCCCATGGCTGCGACCTTCTCAGCCCGAGCTATACTCAAGAGTACACGATCAATGAAACCCTATGGGGAAAATCAAACTCCGACATGGTACAAGTTGCAAGATCACCCAGCTAGCCTATGATGGGCTGTCACTAGATAGGCTTAACTGTCAACTTTCCCATGGCTGCGACCTTCTCAGCCCGAGCTGCACTCAAGAGTACACGATCAATGAAACCCTATGGGGAAAATCAAACTCCGACATGGTACAAGTTGCAAGATCACCCAGCTAGCCTATGATGGGCTGTCACTAGATAGGCTTAACTGTCAACTTTCCCATGGCTGTGTCATTCTCAGCCCGAGCTACACTCAAGAGTACACGATCAATGAAGCGCTAAGGGGAAAATAGAAATCCTGCTTGATACAAGTTGCCGAGTAAGCGATCAATGAAACCCTATGGTGAAAATCAAACTCCGGCATGATACAAGTTGCAAGATCACCCAGCTAGCCTATGATGGGCTGTCACTAGATAGGCTTAACTGTCAACTTTCCCATGGCTGCGACCTTCTCAGCCCGAGCTATACTCAAGAGTACACGATCAATGAAACCCTATGGGGAAAATCAAACTCCGACATGGTACAAGTTGCAAGATCACCCAGCTAGCCTATGATGGGCTGTCACTAGATAGGCTTAACTGTCAACTTTCCCATGGCTGCGACCTTCTCAGCCCGAGCTGCACTCAAGAGTACACGATCAATGAAACCCTATGGGGAAAATCAAACTCCGACATGGTACAAGTTGCAAGATCACCCAGCTAGCCTATGATGGGCTGTCACTAGATAGGCTTAACTGTCAACTTTCCCATGGCTGTGTCATTCTCAGCCCGAGCTACACTCAAGAGTACACGATCAATGAAGCGCTAAGGGGAAAATAGAAATCCTGCTTGATACAAGTTGCCGAGTAAGCGATCAATGAAACCCTATGGTGAAAATCAAACTCCGGCATGATACAAGTTGCAAGATCACCCAGCTAGCCTATGATGGGCTGTCACTAGATAGGCTTAACTGTCAACTTTCCCATGGCTGCGACCTTCTCAGCCCGAGCTGCACTCAAGAGTACACGATCAATGAAACCCTATGGGGAAAATCAAACTCCGACATGGTACAAGTTGCAAGATCACCCAGCTAGCCTATGATGGGCTGTCACTAGATAGGCTTAACTGTCAACTTTCCCATGGCTGTGTCATTCTCAGCCCGAGCTACACTCAAGAGTACACGATCAATGAAGCGCTAAGGGGAAAATAGAAATCCTGCTTGATACAAGTTGCCGAGTAAGCGATCAATGAAACCCTATGGTGAAAATCAAACTCCGGCATGATACAAGTTGCAAGATCACCCAGCTAGCCTATGATGGGCTGTCACTAGATAGGCTTAACTGTCAACTTTCCCATGGCTGCGACCTTCTCAGCCCGAGCTATACTCAAGAGTACACGATCAATGAAACCCTATGGGGAAAATCAAACTCCGACATGGTACAAGTTGCAAGATCACCCAGCTAGCCTATGATGGGCTGTCACTAGATAGGCTTAACTGTCAACTTTCCCATGGCTGCGACCTTCTCAGCCCGAGCTGCACTCAAGAGTACACGATCAATGAAACCCTATGGGGAAAATCAAACTCCGACATGGTACAAGTTGCAAGATCACCCAGCTAGCCTATGATGGGCTGTCACTAGATAGGCTTAACTGTCAACTTTCCCATGGCTGTGTCATTCTCAGCCCGAGCTACACTCAAGAGTACACGATCAATGAAGCGCTAAGGGGAAAATAGAAATCCTGCTTGATACAAGTTGCCGAGTAAGCGATCAATGAAACCCTATGGTGAAAATCAAACTCCGGCATGATACAAGTTGCAAGATCACCCAGCTAGCCTATGATGGGCTGTCACTAGATAGGCTTAACTGTCAACTTTCCCATGGCTGCGACCTTCTCAGCCCGAGCTATACTCAAGAGTACACGATCAATGAAACCCTATAGGGAAAATCAAACTCCGACATGGTACAAATTGCAAGATCACCCAGCTAGCCTATGATGGGCTGTCACTAGACAGGCTTAACTGTCAACTTTCCCATGGCTGCGACCTTCTCAGCCCGAGCTGCACTCAAGAGTACACGATCAATGAAACCCTATGGGGAAAATCAAACTCCGACATGGTACAAGTTGCAAGATCACCCAGCTAGCCTATGATGGGCTGTCACTAGATAGGCTTAACTGTCAACTTTCCCATGGCTGTGTCATTCTCAGCCCGAGCTACACTCATGAGTACACGATCAATGAAGCGCTAAGGGGAAAATAGAAATCCTGCTTGATACAAGTTGCCGAGTAAGCGATCAATGAAACCCTATGGTGAAAATCAAACTCCGGCATGATACAAGTTGCAAGATCACCCAGCTAGCCTATGATGGGCTGTCACTAGATAGGCTTAACTGTCAACTTTCCCATGGCTGCGACCTTCTCAGCCCGAGCTATACTCAAGAGTACACGATCAATGAAACCCTATGGGGAAAATCAAACTCCGACATGGTACAAGTTGTAAGATCACCCAGCTAGCCTATGATGGGCTGTCACTAGATAGGCTTAACTGTCAACTTTCCCATGGCTGCGACCTTCTCAGCCCGAGCTGCACTCAAGAGTACACGATCAATGAAACCCTATGGGGAAAATCAAACTCCGACATGGTACAAGTTGCAAGATCACCCAGCTAGCCTATGATGGGCTGTCACTAGATAGGCTTAACTGTCAACTTTCCGATGGCTGTGTCATTCTCAGCCCGAGCTACACTCATGAGTACACGATCAATGAAGCGCTAAGGGGAAAATAGAAATCCTGCTTGATACAAGTTGCCGAGTAAGCGATCAATGAAACCCTATGGTGAAAATCAAACTCCGGCATGATACAAGTTGCAAGATCACCCAGCTAGCCTATGATGGGCTGTCACTAGATAGGCTTAACTGTCAACTTTCCCATGGCTGCGACCTTCTCAGCCCGAGCTGCACTCAAGAGTACACGATCAATGAAACCCTATGGGGAAAATCAAACTCCGACATGGTACAAGTTGCAAGATCACCCAGCTAGCCTATGATGGGCTGTCACTAGATAGGCTTAACTGTCAACTTTCCCATGGCAGCGACCTTCTCAGCCCGAGCTGCACTCAAGAGTACACGATCAATGAAACCCTATGGGGAAAATCAAACTCCGACATGGTACAAGTTGCAAGATCACCCAGCTAGCCTATGATGGGCTGTCACTAGATAGGCTTAACTGTCAACTTTCCGATGGCTGTGTCATTCTCAGCCCGAGCTACACTCATGAGTACACGATCAATGAAGCGCTAAGGGGAAAATAGAAATCCTGCTTGATACAAGTTGCCGAGTAAGCGATCAATGAAACCCTATGGTGAAAATCAAACTCCGGCATGATACAAGTTGCAAGATCACCCAGCTAGCCTATGATGGGCTGTCACTAGATAGGCTTAACTGTCAACTTTCCCATGGCTGCGACCTTCTCAGCCCGAGCTGCACTCAAGAGTACACGATCAATGAAACCCTATGGGGAAAATCAAACTCCGACATGGTACAAGTTGCAAGATCACCCAGCTAGCCTATGATGGGCTGTCACTAGATAGGCTTAACTGTCAACTTTCCCATGGCAGCGACCTTCTCAGCCCGAGCTGCACTCAAGAGTACACGATCAATGAAACCCTATGGGGAAAATCAAACTCCGACATGGTACAAGTTGCAAGATCACCCAGCTAGCCTATGATGGGCTGTCACTAGATAGGCTTAACTGTCAACTTTCCCATGGCAGCGACCTTCTCAGCCCGAGCTGCACTCAAGAGTACACGATCAATGAAACCCTATGGGGAAAATCAAACTCCGACATGGTACAAGTTGCAAGATCACCCAGCTAGCCTATGATGGGCTGTCACTAGATAGGCTTAACTGTCAACTTTCCCATGGCTGTGTCATTCTCAGCCCGAGCTACACTCATGAGTACACGATCAATGAAGCGCTAAGGGGAAAATAGAAATCCTGCTTGATACAAGTTGCCGAGTAAGCGATCAATGAAACCCTATGGTGAAAATCAAACTCCGGCATGATACAAGTTGCAAGATCACCCAGCTAGCCTATGATGGGCTGTCACTAGATAGGCTTAACTGTCAACTTTCCCATGGCTGCGACCTTCTCAGCCCGAGCTATACTCAAGAGTACACGATCAATAAAACCCTATGGGGAAAATCAAACTCCGACATGGTACAAGTTGCAAGATCACCCAGCTAGCCTATGATGGGCTGTCACTAGATAGGCTTAACTGTCAACTTTCCCATGGCTGCGACCTTCTCAGCCCGAGCTGCACTCAAGAGTACTCGATCAATGAAACCCTATGGGGAAAATCAAACTCCGACATGGTACAAGTTGCAAGATCACCCAGCTAGCCTATGATGGGCTGTCACTAGATAGGCTTAACTGTCAACTTTCCTATGGCTGTGTCATTCTCAGCCCGAGCTACACTCAAGAGTACACGATCAATGAAGCGCTAAGGGGAAAATAGAAATCCTGCTTGATACAAGTTGCCGAGTAAGCGATCAATGAAACCCTATGGTGAAAATCAAACTCCGGCATGATACAAGTTGCAAGATCACCCAGCTAGCCTATGATGGGCTGTCACTAGATAGGCTTAACTGTCAACTTTCCCATGGCTGCGACCTTCTCAGCCCGAGCTATACTCAAGAGTACACGATCAATGAAACCCTATGGGGAAAATCAAACTCCGACATGGTACAAGTTGCAAGATCACCCAGCTAGTCTATGATGGGCTGTCACTAGATAGGCTTAACTGTCAACTTTCCCATGGCTGCGACCTTCTCAGCCCGAGCTGCACTCAAGAGTACACGATCAATGAAACCCTATGGGGAAAATCAAACTCCGACATGGTACAAGTTGCAAGATCACCCAGCTAGCCTATGATGGGCTGTCACTAGATAGGCTTAACTGTCAACTTTCCCATGGCTGTGTCATTCTCAGCCCGAGCTACACTCATGAGTACACGATCAATGAAGCGCTAAGGGGAAAATAGAAATCCTGCTTGATACAAGTTGCCGAGTTAGCGATCAATGAAACCCTATGGGGAAAATCAAACTCCGGCATGATACAAGTTGCAAGATCACCCAGCTAGCCTATGATGGGCTGTCACTAGATAGGATTAACTGTCAACTTTCCCATGGCTGCGACCTTCTCAGCCCGAGCTGCATTCAAGAGTACACGATCAATGAAACCCTATGGGGAAAATCAAACTCCGACATGGTACAAGTTGCAAGATCACCCAGCTAGCCTATGATGGGCTGTCACTAGATAGGCTTAACTGTCAACTTTCCCATGGCTGTGTCATTCTCAGCCCGAGCTACACTCATGAGTACACGATCAATGAAGCGCTAAGGGGAAAATAGAAATCCTGCTTGATACAAGTTGCCGAGTAAGCGATCAATGAAACCCTATGGTGAAAATCAAACTCCGGCATGATACAAGTTGCAAGATCACCCAGCTAGCCTATGATGGGCTGTCACTAGATAGGCTTAACTGTCAACTTTCCCATGGCTGCGACCTTCTCAGCCCGAGCTATACTCAAGAGTACACGATCAATGAAACCCTATGGGGAAAATCAAACTCCGACATGGTACAAGTTGCAAGATCACCCAGCTAGCCTATGATGGGCTGTCACTAGATAGGCTTAACTGTCAACTTTCCCATGGCTGTGTCATTCTCAGCCCGAGCTACACTCAAGAGTACACGATAAATGAAGCGCTAAGGGGAAAATAGAAATCCTGCTTGATACAAGTTGCCGAGTTAGCGATCAATGAAACCCTATGGGGAAAATCAAACTCCGGCATGATACAAGTTGCAAGATCACCCAGCTAGCCTATGATGGGCTGTCACTAGATAGGCTTAACTGTCAACTTTCCCATGGCTGCGACCTTCTCAGCCCGAGCTGCACTCAAGAGTACACGATCAATGAAACCCTATGGGGAAAATCAAACTCCGACATGGTACAAGTTGCAAGATCACCCAGCTAGCCTATGATGGGCTGTCACTAGATAGGCTTAACTGTCAACTTTCCCATGGCTGTGTCATTCTCAGCCCGAGCTACACTCATGAGTACACGATCAATGAAGCGCTAAGGGGAAAATGGAAATCCTGCTTGATACAAGTTGCCGAGTAAGCGATCAATGAAACCCTATGGTGAAAATCAAACTCCGGCATGATACAAGTTGCAAGATCACCCAGCTAGCCTATGATGGGCTGTCACTAGATAGGCTTAACTGTCAACTTTCCCATGGCTGCGACCTTCTCAGCCCGAGCTATACTCAAGACTACACGATCAATGAAACCCTATGGGGAAAATCAAACTCCGACATGGTACAAGTTGCAAGATCACCCAGCTAGCCTATGATGGGCTGTCACTAGATAGGCTTAACTGTCAACTTTCCCATGGCTGCGACCTTCTCAGCCCGAGCTGCACTCAAGAGTACACGATCAATGAAACCCTATGGGGAAAATCAAACTCCGACATGGTACAAGTTGCAAGATCACCCAGCTAGCCTATGATGGGCTGTCACTAGATAGGCTTAACTGTCAACTTTCCCATGGCTGCGACCTTCTCAGCCCGAGCTGCACTCAAGAGTACACGATCAATGAAACCCTATGGGGAAAATCAAACTCCGACATGGTACAAGTTGCAAGATCACCCAGCTAGCCTATGATGGGCTGTCACTAGATAGGCTTAACTGTCAACTTTCCCATGGCTGTGTCATTCTCAGCCCGAGCTACACTCATGAGTACACGATCAATGAAGCGCTAAGGGGAAAATAGAAATCCTGCTTGATACAAGTTGCCGAGTAAGCGATCAATGAAACCCTATGGTGAAAATCAAACTCCGGCATGATACAAGTTGCAAGATCACCCAGCTAGCCTATGATGGGCTGTCACTAGATAGGCTTAACTGTCAACTTTCCCATGGCTGCGACCTTCTCAGCCCGAGCTATACTCAAGAGTACACGATCAATGAAACCCTATGGGGAAAATCAAACTCCGACATGGTACAAGTTGCAAGATCACCCAGCTAGCCTATGATGGGCTGTCACTAGATAGGCTTAACTGTCAACTTTCCCATGGCTGCGACCTTCTCAGCCCGAGCTGCACTCAAGAGTACACGATCAATGAAACCCTATGGGGAAAATCAAACTCCGACATGGTACAAGTTGCAAGATCACCCAGCTAGCCTATGATGGGCTGTCACTAGATAGGCTTAACTGTCAACTTTCCGATGGCTGTGTCATTCTCAGCCCGAGCTACACTCATGAGTACACGATCAATGAAGCGCTAAGGGGAAAATAGAAATCCTGCTTGATACAAGTTGCCGAGTAAGCGATCAATGAAACCCTATGGTGAAAATCAAACTCCGGCATGATACAAGTTGCAAGATCACCCAGCTAGCCTATGATGGGCTGTCACTAGATAGGCTTAACTGTCAACTTTCCCATGGCTGCGACCTTCTCAGCCCGAGCTGCACTCAAGAGTACACGATCAATGAAACCCTATGGGGAAAATCAAACTCCGACATGGTACAAGTTGCAAGATCACCCAGCTAGCCTATGATGGGCTGTCACTAGATAGGCTTAACTGTCAACTTTCCCATGGCAGCGACCTTCTCAGCCCGAGCTGCACTCAAGAGTACACGATCAATGAAACCCTATGGGGAAAATCAAACTCCGACATGGTACAAGTTGCAAGATCACCCAGCTAGCCTATGATGGGCTGTCACTAGATAGGCTTAACTGTCAACTTTCCCATGGCAGCGACCTTCTCAGCCCGAGCTGCACTCAAGAGTACACGATCAATGAAACCCTATGGGGAAAATCAAACTCCGACATGGTACAAGTTGCAAGATCACCCAGCTAGCCTATGATGGGCTGTCACTAGATAGGCTTAACTGTCAACTTTCCCATGGCTGTGTCATTCTCAGCCCGAGCTACACTCATGAGTACACGATCAATGAAGCGCTAAGGGGAAAATAGAAATCCTGCTTGATACAAGTTGCCGAGTAAGCGATCAATGAAACCCTATGGTGAAAATCAAACTCCGGCATGATACAAGTTGCAAGATCACCCAGCTAGCCTATGATGGGCTGTCACTAGATAGGCTTAACTGTCAACTTTCCCATGGCTGCGACCTTCTCAGCCCGAGCTATACTCAAGAGTACACGATCAATGAAACCCTATGGGGAAAATCAAACTCCGACATGGTACAAGTTGCAAGATCACCCAGCTAGCCTATGATGGGCTGTCACTAGATAGGCTTAACTGTCATCTTTCCCATGGCTGTGTCATTCTCAGCCCGAGCTACACTCAAGAGTACACGATCAATGAAGCGCTAAGGGGAAAATAGAAATCCTGCTTGATACAAGTTGCCGAGTAAGCGATCAATGAAACCCTATGGTGAAAATCAAACTCCGGCATGATACAAGTTGCAAGATCACCCAGCTAGCCTATGATGGGCTGTCACTAGATAGGCTTAACTGTCAACTTTCCCATGGCTGCGACCTTCTCAGCCCGAGCTATACTCAAGACTACACGATCAATGAAACCCTATGGGGAAAATCAAACTCCGACATGGTACAAGTTGCAAGATCACCCAGCTGGCCTATGATGGGCTGTCACTAGATAGGCTTAACTGTCAACTTTCCCATGGCTGCGACCTTCTCAGCCCGAGCTGCACTCAAGAGTACACGATCAATGAAACCCTATGGGGAAAATCAAACTCCGACATGGTACAAGTTGCAAGATCACCCAGCTAGCCTATGATGGGCTGTCACTAGATAGGCTTAACTGTCAACTTTCCCATGGCTGTGTCATTCTCAGCCCGAGCTACACTCATGAGTACACGATCAATGAAGCGCTAAGGGGAAAATAGAAATCCTGCTTGATACAAGTTGCCGAGTAAGCGATCAATGAAACCCTATGGTGAAAATCAAACTCCGGCATGATACAAGTTGCAAGATCACCCAGCTAGCCTATGATGGGCTGTCACTAGATAGGCTTAACTGTCAACTTTCCCATGGCTGCGACCTTCTCAGCCCGAGCTATACTCAAGAGTACACGATCAATGAAACCCTATGGGGAAAATCAAACTCCGACATGGTACAAGTTGCAAGATCACCCAGCTAGCCTATGATGGGCTGTCACTAGATAGGCTTAACTGTCAACTTTCCCATGGCTGTGTCATTCTCAGCCCGAGCTACACTCATGAGTACACGATCAATGAAGCGCTAAGGGGAAAATAGAAATCCTGCTTGATACAAGTTGCCGAGTAAGCGATCAATTAAACCCTATGGTGAAAATCAAACTCCGGCATGATACAAGTTGCAAGATCACCCAGCTAGCCTATTATGGGCTGTCACTAGATAGGCTTAACTGTCAACTTTCCCATGGCTGCGACCTTCTCAGCCCGAGCTATACTCAAGAGTACACGATCAATGAAACCCTATGGGGAAAATCAAACTCCGACATGGTACAAGTTGCAAGATCACCCAGCTAGCCTATGATGGGCTGTCACTAGATAGGCTTAACTGTCAACTTTCCCATGGCTGCGACCTTCTCAGCCCGAGCTGCACTCAAGAGTACACGATCAATGAAACCCTATGGGGAAAATCAAACTCCGACATGGTACAAGTTGCAAGATCACCCAGCTAGCCTATGATGGGCTGTCACTAGATAGGCTTAACTGTCAACTTTCCCATGGCTGTGTCATTCTCAGCCCGAGCTACACTCATGAGTACACGATCAATGAAGCGCTAAGGGGAAAATAGAAATCCTGCTTGATACAAGTTGCCGAGTAAGCGATCAATGAATCCCTATGGTGAAAATCAAACTCCGGCATGATACAAGTTGCAAGATCACCCAGCTAGCCTATGATGGGCTGTCACTAGATAGGCTTAACTGTCAACTTTCCCATGGCTGCGACCTTCTCAGCCCGAGCTATACTCAAGAGTACACGATCAATGAAACCCTATGGGGAAAATCAAACTCCGACATGGTACAAGTTGCAAGATCACCCAGCTAGCCTATGATGGGCTGTCACTAGATAGGCTTAACTGTCAACTTTCCCATGGCTGCGACCTTCTCAGCCCGAGCTGCACTCAAGAGTACACGATCAATGAAACCCTATGGGGAAAATCAAACTCCGACATGGTACAAGTTGCAAGATCACCCAGCTAGCCTATGATGGGCTGTCACTAGATAGGCTTAACTGTCAACTTTCCCATGGCTGTGTCATTCTCAGCCCGAGCTACACTCAAGAGTACACGATCAATGAAGCGCTAAGGGGAAAATAGAAATCCTGCTTGATACAAGTTGCCGAGTAAGCGATCAATGAAACCCTATGGGGAAAATCAAACTCCGGCATGATACAAGTTGCAAGATCACCCAGCTAGCCTATGATGGGCTGTCACTAGATAGGCTTAACTGTCAACTTTCCCATGGCTGTGTCATTCTCAGCCCGAGCTACACTCATGAGTACACGATCAATGAAGCGCTAAGGGGAAAATAGAAATCCTGCTTGATACAAGTTGCCGAGTAAGCGATCAATGAAACCCTATGGTGAAAATCAAACTCCGGCATGATACAAGTTGCAAGATCACCCAGCTAGCCTATGATGGGCTGTCACTAGATAGGCTTAACTGTCAACTTTCCCATGGCTGCGACCTTCTCAGCCCGAGCTATACTCAAGAGTACACGATCAATGAAACCCTATGGGGAAAATCAAACTCCGACATGGTACAAGTTGCAAGATCACCCAGCTAGCCTATGATGGGCTGTCACTAGATAGGCTTAACTGTCAACTTTCCCATGGCTGCGACCTTCTCAGCCCGAGCTGCACTCAAGAGTACACGATCAATGAAACCCTATGGGGAAAATCAAACTCCGACATGGTACAAGTTGCAAGATCACCCAGCTAGCCTATGATGGGCTGTCACTAGATAGGCTTAACTGTCAACTTTCCCATGGCTGTGTCATTCTCAGCCCGAGCTACACTCAAGAGTACACGATCAATGAAGCGCTAAGGGGAAAATAGAAATCCTGCTTGATACATGTTGCCGAGTAAGCGATCAATGAAACCCTATGGTGAAAATCAAACTCCGGCATGATACAAGTTGCAAGATCACCCAGCTAGCCTATGATGGGCTGTCACTAGATAGGCTTAACTGTCAACTTTCCCATGGCTGCGACCTTCTCAGCCCGAGCTATACTCAAGAGTACACGATCAATGAAACCCTATAGGGAAAATCAAACTCCGACATGGTACAAATTGCAAGATCACCCAGCTAGCCTATGATGGGCTGTCACTAGATAGGCTTAACTGTCAACTTTCCCATGGCTGCGACCTTCTCAGCCCAAGCTGCACTCAAGAGTACACGATCAATGAAACCCTATGGGGAAAATCAAACTCCGACATGGTACAAGTTGCAAGATCACCCAGCTAGCCTATGATGGGCTGTCACTAGATAGGCTTAACTGTCAACTTTCCCATGGCTGTGTCATTCTCAGCCCGAGCTACACTCATGAGTACACGATCAATGAAGCGCTAAGGGGAAAATAGAAATCCTGCTTGATACAAGTTGCCGAGTAAGCGATCAATGAAACCCTATGGTGAAAATCAAACTCCGGCATGATACAAGTTGCAAGATCACCCAGCTAGCCTATGATGGGCTGTCACTAGATAGGCTTAACTGTCAACTTTCCCATGGCTGCGACCTTCTCAGCCCGAGCTATACTCAAGAGTACACGATCAATGAAACCCTATGGGGAAAATCAAACTCCGACATGGTACAAGTTGCAAGATCACCCAGCTAGCCTATGATGGGCTGTCACTAGATAGGCTTAACTGTCAACTTTCCCATGGCTGCGACCTTCTCAGCCCGAGCTGCACTCAAGAGTACACGATCAATGAAACCCTATGGGGAAAATCAAACTCCGACATGGTACAAGTTGCAAGATCACCCAGCTAGCCTATGATGGGCTGTCACTAGATAGGCTTAACTGTCAACTTTCCGATGGCTGTGTCATTCTCAGCCCGAGCTACACTCATGAGTACACGATCAATGAAGCGCTAAGGGGAAAATAGAAATCCTGCTTGATACAAGTTGCCGAGTAAGCGATCAATGAAACCCTATGGTGAAAATCAAACTCCGGCATGATACAAGTTGCAAGATCACCCAGCTAGCCTATGATGGGCTGTCACTAGATAGGCTTAACTGTCAACTTTCCCATGGCTGCGACCTTCTCAGCCCGAGCTGCACTCAAGAGTACACGATCAATGAAACCCTATGGGGAAAATCAAACTCCGACATGGTACAAGTTGCAAGATCACCCAGCTAGCCTATGATGGGCTGTCACTAGATAGGCTTAACTGTCAACTTTCCCATGGCAGCGACCTTCTCAGCCCGAGCTGCACTCAAGAGTACACGATCAATGAAACCCTATGGGGAAAATCAAACTCCGACATGGTACAAGTTGCAAGATCACCCAGCTAGCCTATGATGGGCTGTCACTAGATAGGCTTAACTGTCAACTTTCCCATGGCAGCGACCTTCTCAGCCCGAGCTGCACTCAAGAGTACACGATCAATGAAACCCTATGGGGAAAATCAAACTCCGACATGGTACAAGTTGCAAGATCACCCAGCTAGCCTATGATGGGCTGTCACTAGATAGGCTTAACTGTCAACTTTCCCATGGCTGTGTCATTCTCAGCCCGAGCTACACTCATGAGTACACGATCAATGAAGCGCTAAGGGGAAAATAGAAATCCTGCTTGATACAAGTTGCCGAGTAAGCGATCAATGAAACCCTATGGTGAAAATCAAACTCCGGCATGATACAAGTTGCAAGATCACCCAGCTAGCCTATGATGGGCTGTCACTAGATAGGCTTAACTGTCAACTTTCCCATGGCTGCGACCTTCTCAGCCCGAGCTATACTCAAGAGTACACGATCAATGAAACCCTATGGGGAAAATCAAACTCCGACATGGTACAAGTTGCAAGATCACCCAGCTAGCCTATGATGGGCTGTCACTAGATAGGCTTAACTGTCAACTTTCCCATGGCTGCGACCTTCTCAGCCCGAGCTGCACTCAAGAGTACTCGATCAATGAAACCCTATGGGGAAAATCAAACTCCGACATGGTACAAGTTGCAAGATCACCCAGCTAGCCTATGATGGGCTGTCACTAGATAGGCTTAACTGTCAACTTTCCTATGGCTGTGTCATTCTCAGCCCGAGCTACACTCAAGAGTACACGATCAATGAAGCGCTAAGGGGAAAATAGAAATCCTGCTTGATACAAGTTGCCGAGTAAGCGATCAATGAAACCCTATGGTGAAAATCAAACTCCGGCATGATACAAGTTGCAAGATCACCCAGCTAGCCTATGATGGGCTGTCACTAGATAGGCTTAACTGTCAACTTTCCCATGGCTGCGACCTTCTCAGCCCGAGCTATACTCAAGAGTACACGATCAATGAAACCCTATGGGGAAAATCAAACTCCGACATGGTACAAGTTGCAAGATCACCCAGCTAGTCTATGATGGGCTGTCACTAGATAGGCTTAACTGTCAACTTTCCCATGGCTGCGACCTTCTCAGCCCGAGCTGCACTCAAGAGTACACGATCAATGAAACCCTATGGGGAAAATCAAACTCCGACATGGTACAAGTTGCAAGATCACCCAGCTAGCCTATGATGGGCTGTCACTAGATAGGCTTAACTGTCAACTTTCCCATGGCTGTGTCATTCTCAGCCCGAGCTACACTCATGAGTACACGATCAATGAAGCGCTAAGGGGAAAATAGAAATCCTGCTTGATACAAGTTGCCGAGTTAGCGATCAATGAAACCCTATGGGGAAAATCAAACTCCGGCATGATACAAGTTGCAAGATCACCCAGCTAGCCTATGATGGGCTGTCACTAGATAGGATTAACTGTCAACTTTCCCATGGCTGCGACCTTCTCAGCCCGAGCTGCACTCAAGAGTACACGATCAATGAAACCCTATGGGGAAAATCAAACTCCGACATGGTACAAGTTGCAAGATCACCCAGCTAGCCTATGATGGGCTGTCACTAGATAGGCTTAACTGTCAACTTTCCCATGGCTGTGTCATTCTCAGCCCGAGCTACACTCATGAGTACACGATCAATGAAGCGCTAAGGGGAAAATAGAAATCCTGCTTGATACAAGTTGCCGAGTAAGCGATCAATGAAACCCTATGGTGAAAATCAAACTCCGGCATGATACAAGTTGCAAGATCACCCAGCTAGCCTATGATGGGCTGTCACTAGATAGGCTTAACTGTCAACTTTCCCATGGCTGCGACCTTCTCAGCCCGAGCTATACTCAAGAGTACACGATCAATGAAACCCTATGGGGAAAATCAAACTCCGACATGGTACAAGTTGCAAGATCACCCAGCTAGCCTATGATGGGCTGTCACTAGATAGGCTTAACTGTCAACTTTCCCATGGCTGTGTCATTCTCAGCCCGAGCTACACTCAAGAGTACACGATAAATGAAGCGCTAAGGGGAAAATAGAAATCCTGCTTGATACAAGTTGCCGAGTTAGCGATCAATGAAACCCTATGGGGAAAATCAAACTCCGGCATGATACAAGTTGCAAGATCACCCAGCTAGCCTATGATGGGCTGTCACTAGATAGGCTTAACTGTCAACTTTCCCATGGCTGCGACCTTCTCAGCCCGAGCTGCACTCAAGAGTACACGATCAATGAAACCCTATGGGGAAAATCAAACTCCGACATGGTACAAGTTGCAAGATCACCCAGCTAGCCTATGATGGGCTGTCACTAGATAGGCTTAACTGTCAACTTTCCCATGGCTGTGTCATTCTCAGCCCGAGCTACACTCATGAGTACACGATCAATGAAGCGCTAAGGGGAAAATGGAAATCCTGCTTGATACAAGTTGCCGAGTAAGCGATCAATGAAACCCTATGGTGAAAATCAAACTCCGGCATGATACAAGTTGCAAGATCACCCAGCTAGCCTATGATGGGCTGTCACTAGATAGGCTTAACTGTCAACTTTCCCATGGCTGCGACCTTCTCAGCCCGAGCTATACTCAAGACTACACGATCAATGAAACCCTATGGGGAAAATCAAACTCCGACATGGTACAAGTTGCAAGATCACCCAGCTAGCCTATGATGGGCTGTCACTAGATAGGCTTAACTGTCAACTTTCCCATGGCTGCGACCTTCTCAGCCCGAGCTGCACTCAAGAGTACACGATCAATGAAACCCTATGGGGAAAATCAAACTCCGACATGGTACAAGTTGCAAGATCACCCAGCTAGCCTATGATGGGCTGTCACTAGATAGGCTTAACTGTCAACTTTCCCATGGCTGCGACCTTCTCAGCCCGAGCTGCACTCAAGAGTACACGATCAATGAAACCCTATGGGGAAAATCAAACTCCGACATGGTACAAGTTGCAAGATCACCCAGCTAGCCTATGATGGGCTGTCACTAGATAGGCTTAACTGTCAACGTTCCCATGGCTGTGTCATTCTCAGCCCGAGCTACACTCAAGAGTACACGATCAATGAAGCGCTAAGGGGAAAATAGAAATCCTGCTTGATACAAGTTGCCGAGTAAGCGATCAATGAAACCCTATGGGGAAAATCAAACTCCGGCATGATACAAGTTGCAAGATCACCCAGCTAGCCTATGATGGGCTGTCACTAGATAGGCTTAACTGTCAACTTTCCCATGGCTGTGTCATTCTCAGCCCGAGCTACACTCATGAGTACACGATCAATGAAGCGCTAAGGGGAAAATAGAAATCCTGCTTGATACAAGTTGCCGAGTAAGCGATCAATGAAACCCTATGGTGAAAATCAAACTCCGGCATGATACAAGTTGCAAGATCACCCAGCTAGCCTATGATGGGCTGTCACTAGATAGGCTTAACTGTCAACTTTCCCATGGCTGCGACCTTCTCAGCCCGAGCTATACTCAAGAGTACACGATCAATGAAACCCTATGGGGAAAATCAAACTCCGACATGGTACAAGTTGCAAGATCACCCAGCTAGCCTATGATGGGCTGTCACTAGATAGGCTTAACTGTCAACTTTCCCATGGCTGCGACCTTCTCAGCCCGAGCTGCACTCAAGAGTACACGATCAATGAAACCCTATGGGGAAAATCAAACTCCGACATGGTACAAGTTGCAAGATCACCCAGCTAGCCTATGATGGGCTGTCACTAGATAGGCTTAACTGTCAACTTTCCCATGGCTGTGTCATTCTCAGCCCGAGCTACACTCAAGAGTACACGATCAATGAAGCGCTAAGGGGAAAATAGAAATCCTGCTTGATACATGTTGCCGAGTAAGCGATCAATGAAACCCTATGGTGAAAATCAAACTCCGGCATGATACAAGTTGCAAGATCACCCAGCTAGCCTATGATGGGCTGTCACTAGATAGGCTTAACTGTCAACTTTCCCATGGCTGCGACCTTCTCAGCCCGAGCTATACTCAAGAGTACACGATCAATGAAACCCTATAGGGAAAATCAAACTCCGACATGGTACAAATTGCAAGATCACCCAGCTAGCCTATGATGGGCTGTCACTAGATAGGCTTAACTGTCAACTTTCCCATGGCTGCGACCTTCTCAGCCCGAGCTGCACTCAAGAGTACACGATCAATGAAACCCTATGGGGAAAATCAAACTCCGACATGGTACAAGTTGCAAGATCACCCAGCTAGCCTATGATGGGCTGTCACTAGATAGGCTTAACTGTCAACTTTCCCATGGCTGTGTCATTCTCAGCCCGAGCTACACTCATGAGTACACGATCAATGAAGCGCTAAGGGGAAAATAGAAATCCTGCTTGATACAAGTTGCCGAGTAAGCGATCAATGAAACCCTATGGTGAAAATCAAACTCCGGCATGATACAAGTTGCAAGATCACCCAGCTAGCCTATGATGGGCTGTCACTAGATAGGCTTAACTGTCAACTTTCCCATGGCTGCGACCTTCTCAGCCCGAGCTATACTCAAGAGTACACGATCAATGAAACCCTATGGGGAAAATCAAACTCCGACATGGTACAAGTTGCAAGATCACCCAGCTAGCCTATGATGGGCTGTCACTAGATAGGCTTAACTGTCAACTTTCCCATGGCTGCGACCTTCTCAGCCCGAGCTGCACTCAAGAGTACACGATCAATGAAACCCTATGGGGAAAATCAAACTCCGACATGGTACAAGTTGCAAGATCACCCAGCTAGCCTATGATGGGCTGTCACTAGATAGGCTTAACTGTCAACTTTCCGATGGCTGTGTCATTCTCAGCCCGAGCTACACTCATGAGTACACGATCAATGAAGCGCTAAGGGGAAAATAGAAATCCTGCTTGATACAAGTTGCCGAGTAAGCGATCAATGAAACCCTATGGTGAAAATCAAACTCCGGCATGATACAAGTTGCAAGATCACCCAGCTAGCCTATGATGGGCTGTCACTAGATAGGCTTAACTGTCAACTTTCCCATGGCTGCGACCTTCTCAGCCCGAGCTGCACTCAAGAGTACACGATCAATGAAACCCTATGGGGAAAATCAAACTCCGACATGGTACAAGTTGCAAGATCACCCAGCTAGCCTATGATGGGCTGTCACTAGATAGGCTTAACTGTCAACTTTCCCATGGCAGCGACCTTCTCAGCCCGAGCTGCACTCAAGAGTACACGATCAATGAAACCCTATGGGGAAAATCAAACTCCGACATGGTACAAGTTGCAAGATCACCCAGCTAGCCTATGATGGGCTGTCACTAGATAGGCTTAACTGTCAACTTTCCCATGGCAGCGACCTTCTCAGCCTGAGCTGCACTCAAGAGTACACGATCAATGAAACCCTATGGGGAAAATCAAACTCCGACATGGTACAAGTTGCAAGATCACCCAGCTAGCCTATGATGGGCTGTCACTAGATAGGCTTAACTGTCAACTTTCCCATGGCTGTGTCATTCTCAGCCCGAGCTACACTCATGAGTACACGATCAATGAAGCGCTAAGGGGAAAATAGAAATCCTGCTTGATACAAGTTGCCGAGTAAGCGATCAATGAAACCCTATGGTGAAAATCAAACTCCGGCATGATACAAGTTGCAAGATCACCCAGCTAGCCTATGATGGGCTGTCACTAGATAGGCTTAACTGTCAACTTTCCCATGGCTGCGACCTTCTCAGCCCGAGCTATACTCAAGAGTACACGATCAATGAAACCCTATGGGGAAAATCAAACTCCGACATGGTACAAGTTGCAAGATCACCCAGCTAGCCTATGATGGGCTGTCACTAGATAGGCTTAACTGTCAACTTTCCCATGGCTGCGACCTTCTCAGCCCGAGCTGCACTCAAGAGTACTCGATCAATGAAACCCTATGGGGAAAATCAAACTCCGACATGGTACAAGTTGCAAGATCACCCAGCTAGCCTATGATGGGCTGTCACTAGATAGGCTTAACTGTCAACTTTCCTATGGCTGTGTCATTCTCAGCCCGAGCTACACTCAAGAGTACACGATCAATGAAGCGCTAAGGGGAAAATAGAAATCCTGCTTGATACAAGTTGCCGAGTAAGCGATCAATGAAACCCTATGGTGAAAATCAAACTCCGGCATGATACAAGTTGCAAGATCACCCAGCTAGCCTATGATGGGCTGTCACTAGATAGGCTTAACTGTCAACTTTCCCATGG
This sequence comes from Leptodactylus fuscus, assembly GCF_031893055.1. NCBI lineage: Eukaryota > Metazoa > Chordata > Amphibia > Anura > Leptodactylidae > Leptodactylus > Leptodactylus fuscus. The sequence continues at coordinate 21,006 of NW_027440524.1, read as the reverse complement.
CTGCGACCTTCTCAGCCCGAGCTATACTCAAGAGTACACGATCAATGAAACCCTATGGGGAAAATCAAACTCCGACATGGTACAAGTTGCAAGATCACCCAGCTAGTCTATGATGGGCTGTCACTAGATAGGCTTAACTGTCAACTTTCCCATGGCTGCGACCTTCTCAGCCCGAGCTGCACTCAAGAGTACACGATCAATGAAACCCTATGGGGAAAATCAAACTCCGACATGGTACAAGTTGCAAGATCACCCAGCTAGCCTATGATGGGCTGTCACTAGATAGGCTTAACTGTCAACTTTCCCATGGCTGTGTCATTCTCAGCCCGAGCTACACTCATGAGTACACGATCAATGAAGCGCTAAGGGGAAAATAGAAATCCTGCTTGATACAAGTTGCCGAGTTAGCGATCAATGAAACCCTATGGGGAAAATCAAACTCCGGCATGATACAAGTTGCAAGATCACCCAGCTAGCCTATGATGGGCTGTCACTAGATAGGATTAACTGTCAACTTTCCCATGGCTGCGACCTTCTCAGCCCGAGCTGCACTCAAGAGTACACGATCAATGAAACCCTATGGGGAAAATCAAACTCCGACATGGTACAAGTTGCAAGATCACCCAGCTAGCCTATGATGGGCTGTCACTAGATAGGCTTAACTGTCAACTTTCCCATGGCTGTGTCATTCTCAGCCCGAGCTACACTCATGAGTACACGATCAATGAAGCGCTAAGGGGAAAATAGAAATCCTGCTTGATACAAGTTGCCGAGTAAGCGATCAATGAAACCCTATGGTGAAAATCAAACTCCGGCATGATACAAGTTGCAAGATCACCCAGCTAGCCTATGATGGGCTGTCACTAGATAGGCTTAACTGTCAACTTTCCCATGGCTGCGACCTTCTCAGCCCGAGCTATACTCAAGAGTACACGATCAATGAAACCCTATGGGGAAAATCAAACTCCGACATGGTACAAGTTGCAAGATCACCCAGCTAGCCTATGATGGGCTGTCACTAGATAGGCTTAACTGTCAACTTTCCCATGGCTGTGTCATTCTCAGCCCGAGCTACACTCAAGAGTACACGATAAATGAAGCGCTAAGGGGAAAATAGAAATCCTGCTTGATACAAGTTGCCGAGTTAGCGATCAATGAAACCCTATGGGGAAAATCAAACTCAGGCATGATACAAGTTGCAAGATCACCCAGCTAGCCTATGATGGGCTGTCACTAGATAGGCTTAACTGTCAACTTTCCCATGGCTGCGACCTTCTCAGCCCGAGCTGCACTCAAGAGTACACGATCAATGAAACCCTATGGGGAAAATCAAACTCCGACATGGTACAAGTTGCAAGATCACCCAGCTAGCCTATGATGGGCTGTCACTAGATAGGCTTAACTGTCAACTTTCCCATGGCTGTGTCATTCTCAGCCCGAGCTACACTCATGAGTACACGATCAATGAAGCGCTAAGGGGAAAATGGAAATCCTGCTTGATACAAGTTGCCGAGTAAGCGATCAATGAAACCCTATGGTGAAAATCAAACTCCGGCATGATACAAGTTGCAAGATCACCCAGCTAGCCTATGATGGGCTGTCACTAGATAGGCTTAACTGTCAACTTTCCCATGGCTGCGACCTTCTCAGCCCGAGCTATACTCAAGACTACACGATCAATGAAACCCTATGGGGAAAATCAAACTCCGACATGGTACAAGTTGCAAGATCACCCAGCTAGCCTATGATGGGCTGTCACTAGATAGGCTTAACTGTCAACTTTCCCATGGCTGCGACCTTCTCAGCCCGAGCTGCACTCAAGAGTACACGATCAATGAAACCCTATGGGGAAAATCAAACTCCGACATGGTACAAGTTGCAAGATCACCCAGCTAGCCTATGATGGGCTGTCACTAGATAGGCTTAACTGTCAACTTTCCCATGGCTGCGACCTTCTCAGCCCGAGCTGCACTCAAGAGTACACGATCAATGAAACCCTATGGGGAAAATCAAACTCCGACATGGTACAAGTTGCAAGATCACCCAGCTAGCCTATGATGGGCTGTCACTAGATAGGCTTAACTGTCAACGTTCCCATGGCTGTGTCATTCTCAGCCCGAGCTACACTCAAGAGTACACGATCAATGAAGCGCTAAGGGGAAAATAGAAATCCTGCTTGATACAAGTTGCCGAGTAAGCGATCAATGAAACCCTATGGGGAAAATCAAACTCCGGCATGATACAAGTTGCAAGATCACCCAGCTAGCCTATGATGGGCTGTCACTAGATAGGCTTAACTGTCAACTTTCCCATGGCTGCGACCTTCTCAGCCCGAGCTATACTCAAGAGTACACGATCAATGAAACCCTATGGGGAAAATCAAACTCCGACATGGTACAAGTTGCAAGATCACCCAGCTAGCCTATGATGGGCTGTCACTAGATAGGCTTAACTGTCAACTTTCCCATGGCTGCGACCTTCTCAGCCCAAACTGCACTCAAGAGTACACGATCAATGAAACCCTATGGGGAAAATCAAACTCCGACATGGTACAAGTTGCAAGATCACCCAGCTAGCCTATGATGGGCTGTCACTAGATAGGCTTAACTGTCAACTTTCCCATGGCTGTGTCATTCTCAGCCCGAGCTACACTCAAGAGTACACGATCAATGAAGCGCTAAGGGGAAAATAGAAATCCTGCTTGATACAAGTTGCCGAGTAAGCGATCAATGAAACCCTATGGTGAAAATCAAACTCCGGCATGATACAAGTTGCAAGATCACCCAGCTAGCCTATGATGGGCTGTCACTAGATAGGCTTAACTGTCAACTTTCCCATGGCTGCGACCTTCTCAGCCCGAGCTATACTCAAGACTACACGATCAATGAAACCCTATGGGGAAAATCAAACTCCGACATGGTACAAGTTGCAAGATCACCCAGCTAGCCTATGATGGGCTGTCACTAGATAGGCTTAACTGTCAACTTTCCCATGGCTGCGACCTTCTCAGCCCGAGCTGCACTCAAGAGTACACGACCAATGAAACCCTATGGGGAAAATCAAACTCCGACATGGTACAAGTTGCAAGATCACCCAGCTAGCCTATGATGGGCTGTCACTAGATAGGCTTAACTGTCAACTTTCCCATGGCTGTGTCATTCTCAGCCCGAGCTACACTCATGAGTACACGATCAATGAAGCGCTAAGGGGAAAATAGAAATCCTGCTTGATACAAGTTGCCGAGTAAGCGATCAATGAAACCCTATGGTGAAAATCAAACTCCGGCATGATACAAGTTGCAAGATCACCCAGCTAGCCTATGATGGGCTGTCACTAGATAGGCTTAACTGTCAACTTTCCCATGGCTGCGACCTTCTCAGCCCGAGCTATACTCAAGAGTACACGATCAATGAAACCCTATGGGGAAAATCAAACTCCGACATGGTACAAGTTGCAAGATCTCCCAGCTAGCCTATGATGGGCTGTCACTAGATAGGCTTAACTGTTAACTTTCCCATGGCTGCGACCTTCTCAGCCCGAGCTGCACTCAAGAGTACACGATCAATGAAACCCTATGGGGAAAATCAAACTCCGACATGGTACAAGTTGCAAGATCACCCAGCTAGCCTATGATGGGCTGTCACTAGATAGGCTTAACTGTCAACTTTCCCATGGCTGTGTCATTCTCAGCCCGAGCTACACTCATGAGTAAACGATCAATGAAGCGCTAAGGGGAAAATAGAAATCCTGCTTGATACAAGTTGCCGAGTAAGCGATCAATGAAACCCTATGGTGAAAATCAAACTCCGGCATGATACAAGTTGCAAGATCACCCAGCTAGCCTATGATGGGCTGTCACTAGATAGGCTTAACTGTCAACTTTCCCATGGCTGCGACCTTCTCAGCCCGAGCTATACTCAAGAGTACACGATCAATGAAACCCTATGGGGAAAATCAAACTCCGACATGGTACAAGTTGCAAGATCACCCAGCTAGCCTATGATGGGCTGTCACTAGATAGGCTTAACTGTCAAGTTTTCCCATGGCTGCGACCTTCTCAGCCCGAGCTGCACTCAAGAGTACACGATCAATGAAACCCTATGGGGAAAATCAAACTCCGACATGGTACAAGTTGCAAGATCACCCAGCTAGCCTATGATGGGCTGTCACTAGATAGGCTTAACTGTCAACTTTCCCATGGCTGTGTCATTCTCAGCCCGAGCTACACTCAAGAGTACACGATCAATGAAGCGCTAAGGGGAAAATAAAAATCCTGCTTGATACAAGTTGCCGAGTAAGCGATCAATGAAACCCTATGGAGAAAATCAAACTCCGGCATGATACAAGTTGCAAGATCACCCAGCTAGCCTATGATGGGCTCTCACTAGATAGGCTTTACTGTCAACTTTCCCATGGCTGCGACCTTCTCAGCCCGAGCTATACTCAAGAGTACACGATCAATGAAACCCTATGGGGAAAATCAAACTCCGACATCGTACAAGTTGCAAGATCACCCAGCTAGCCTATGATGGGCTGTCACTAGATAGGCTTAACTGTCAACTTTCCCATGGCTGCGACCTTCTCAGCCCGAGCTGCACTCAAGAGTTCACGATCAATGAAACCCTATGGGGAAAATCAAACTCCGACATGGTACATGTTGCAAGATCACCCAGCTAGCCTATGATGGGCTGTCACTAGATAGGCTTAACTGTCAACTTTCCCATGGCTGTGTCATTCTCAGCCCGAGCTACACTCAAGAGTACACGATAAATGAAGCGCTAAGGGGAAAATAGAAATCCTGCTTGATACAAGTTGCCGAGTAAGCGATCAATGAAACCCTATGGTGAAAATCAAACTCCGGCATGATACAAGTTGCAAGATCACCCAGCTAGCCTATGATGGGCTGTCACTAGATAGGCTTAACTGTCAACTTTCCCATGGCTGCGACCTTCTCAGCCCGAGCTATACTCAAGAGTACACGATCAATGAAACCCTATGGGGAAAATCAAACTCCGACATGGTACAAGTTGCAAGATCACCCAGCTAGCCTATGATGGGCTGTCACTAGATAGGCTTAACTGTCAACTTTCCCATGGCTGCGACCTTCTCAGCCCGAGCTGCACTCAAGAGTACACGATCAATGAAACCCTATGGGGAAAATCAAACTCCGACATGGTACAAGTTGCAAGATCACCCAGCTAGCCTATGATGGGCTGTCACTAGATAGGCTTAACTGTCAACTTTCCCATGGCTGTGTCATTCTCAGCCCGAGCTACACTCAAGAGTACACGATCAATGAAGCGCTAAGGGGAAAATAAAAATCCTGCTTGATACAAGTTGCCGAGTAAGCGATCAATGAAACCCTATGGTGAAAATCAAACTCCGGCATGATACAAGTTGCAAGATCACCCAGCTAGCCTATGATGGGCTCTCACTAGATAGGCTTAACTGTCAACTTTCCCATGGCTGCGACCTTCTCAGCCCGAGCTATACTCAAGAGTACACGATCAATGAAACCCTATGGGGAAAATCAAACTCCGACATCGTACAAGTTGCAAGATCACCCAGCTAGCCTATGATGGGCTGTCACTAGATAGGCTTAACTGTCAACTTTCCCATGGCTGCGACCTTCTCAGCCCGAGCTGCACTCAAGAGTTCACGAACAATGAAACCCTATGGGGAAAATCAAACTCCGACATGGTACATGTTGCAAGATCACCCAGCTAGCCTATGATGGGCTGTCACTAGATAGGCTTAACTGTCAACTTTCCCATGGCTGTGTCATTCTCAGCCCGAGCTACACTCAAGAGTACACGATAAATGAAGCGCTAAGGGGAAAATAGAAATCCTGCTTGATACAAGTTGCCGAGTAAGCGATCAATGAAACCCTATGGTGAAAATCAAACTCCGGCATGATACAAGTTGCAAGATCACCCAGCTAGCCTATGATGGGCTGTCACTAGATAGGCTTAACTGTCAACTTTCCCATGGCTGCGACCTTCTCAGCCCGAGCTATACTCAAGACTACACGATCAATGAAACCCTATGGGGAAAATCAAACTCCGACATGGTACAAGTTGCAAGATCACCCAGCTAGCCTATGATGGGCTGTCACTAGATAGGCTTAACTGTCAACTTTCCCATGGCTGCGACCTTCTCAGCCCGAGCTGCACTCAAGAGTTCACGATCAATGAAACCCTATTGGGAAAATCAAACTCCGACATGGTACATGTTGCAAGATCACCCAGCTAGCCTATGATGGGCTGTCACTAGATAGGCTTAACTGTCAACTTTCCCATGGCTGTGTCATTCTCAGCCCGAGCTACACTCAAGAGTACACGATAAATGAAGCGCTAAGGGGAAAATAGAAATCCTGCTTGATACAAGTTGCCGAGTAAGCGATCAATGAAACCCTATGGTGAAAATCAAACTCCGGCATGATACAAGTTGCAAGATCACCCAGCTAGCCTATGATGGGCTGTCACTAGATAGGCTTAACTGTCAACTTTCCCATGGCTGCGACCTTCTCAGCCCGAGCTATACTCAAGAGTACACGATCAATGAAACCCTATGGGGAAAATCAAACTCCGACATGGTACAAGTTGCAAGATCACCCAGCTAGCCCTATGATGGGCTGTCTACTAGATAGGCTTAACTGTCAACTTTCCCATGGCTGCGACCTTCTCAGCCCGAGCTGCACTCAAGAGTACACGATCAATGAAACCCTATGGGGAAAATCAAACTCCGACATGGTACAAGTTGCAAGATCACCCAGCTAGCCTATGATGGGCTGTCACTAGATAGGCTTAACTGTCAACTTTCCCATGGCTGTGTCATTCTCAGCCCGAGCTACACTCATGAGTACACGATCAATGAAGCGCTAAGGGGAAAATAGAAATCCTGCTTGATTCAAGTTGCCGAGTAAGCGATCAATGAAACCCTATGGTGAAAATCAAACTCCGGCATGATACAAGTTGCAAGATCACCCAGCTAGCCTATGATGGGCTGTCACTAGATAGGCTTAACTGTCAACTTTCCATGGCTGCGACCTTCTCAGCCCGAGCTATACTCAAGAGTACACGATCAATGAAACCCTATGGGGAAAATCAAACTCCGACATGGTACAAGTTGCAAGATCACCCAGCTAGCCTATGATGGGCTGTCACTAGATAGGCTTAACTGTCAAGTTTCCCATGGCTGCGACCTTCTCAGCCCGAGCTGCACTCAAGAGTACACGATCAATGAAACCCTATGGGGAAAATCAAACTCCGACATGGTACAAGTTGCAAGATCACCCAGCTAGCCTATGATGGGCTGTCACTAGATAGGCTTAACTGTCAACTTTCCCATGGCTGTGTCATTCTCAGCCCGAGCTACACTCAAGAGTACACGATCAATGAAGCGCTAAGGGGAAAATAAAAATCCTGCTTGATACAAGTTGCCGAGTAAGCGATCAATGAAACCCTATGGAGAAAATCAAACTCCGGCATGATACAAGTTGCAAGATCACCCAGCTAGCCTATGATGGGCTCTCACTAGATAGGCTTTACTGTCAACTTTCCCATGGCTGCGACCTTCTCAGCCCGAGCTATACTCAAGAGTACACGATCAATGAAACCCTATGGGGAAAATCAAACTCCGACATCGTACAAGTTGCAAGATCACCCAGCTAGCCTATGATGGGCTGTCACTAGATAGGCTTAACTGTCAACTTTCCCATGGCTGCGACCTTCTCAGCCCGAGCTGCACTCAAGAGTTCACGAACAATGAAACCCTATGGGGAAAATCAAACTCCGACATGGTACATGTTGCAAGATCACCCAGCTAGCCTATGATGGGCTGTCACTAGATAGGCTTAACTGTCAACTTTCCCATGGCTGTGTCATTCTCAGCCCGAGCTACACTCAAGAGTACACGATAAATGAAGCGCTAAGGGGAAAATAGAAATCCTGCTTGATACAAGTTGCCGAGTAAGCGATCAATGAAACCCTATGGTGAAAATCAAACTCCGGCATGATACAAGTTGCAAGATCACCCAGCTAGCCTATGATGGGCTGTCACTAGATAGGCTTAACTGTCAACTTTCCCATGGCTGCGACCTTCTCAGCCCGAGCTATACTCAAGAGTACACGATCAATGAAACCCTATGGGGAAAATCAAACTCCGACATGGTACAAGTTGCAAGATCACCCAGCTAGCCTATGATGGGCTGTCACTAGATAGGCTTAACTGTCAACTTTCCCATGGCTGTGTCATTCTCAGCCCGAGCTACACTCATGAGTACACGATCAATGAAGCGCTAAGGGGAAAATAGAAATCCTGCTTGATTCAAGTTGCCGAGTAAGCGATCAATGAAACCCTATGGTGAAAATCAAACTCCGGCATGATACAAGTTGCAAGATCACCCAGCTAGCCTATGATGGGCTGTCACTAGATAGGCTTAACTGTCAACTTTCCATGGCTGCGACCTTCTCAGCCCGAGCTATACTCAAGAGTACACGATCAATGAAACCCTATGGGGAAAATCAAACTCCGACATGGTACAAGTTGCAAGATCACCCAGCTAGCCTATGATGGGCTGTCACTAGATAGGCTTAACTGTCAACTTTCCCATGGCTGCGACCTTCTCAGCCCGAGCTGCACTCAAGAGTACACGATCAATGAAACCCTATGGGGAAAATCAAACTCCGACATGGTACAAGTTGCAAGATCACCCAGCTAGCCTATGATGGGCTGTCACTAGATAGGCTTAACTGTCAACTTTCCCATGGCTGTGTCATTCTCAGCCCGAGCTACACTCAAGAGTACACGATCAATGAAGCGCTAAGGGGAAAATAAAAATCCTGCTTGATACAAGTTGCCGAGTAAGCGATCAATGAAACCCTATGGAGAAAATCAAACTCCGGCATGATACAAGTTGCAAGATCACCCAGCTAGCCTATGATGGGCTCTCACTAGATAGGCTTTACTGTCAACTTTCCCATGGCTGCGACCTTCTCAGCCCGAGCTATACTCAAGAGTACACGATCAATGAAACCCTATGGGGAAAATCAAACTCCGACATCGTACAAGTTGCAAGATCACCCAGCTAGCCTATGATGGGCTGTCACTAGATAGGCTTAACTGTCAACTTTCCCATGGCTGCGACCTTCTCAGCCCGAGCTGCACTCAAGAGTTCACGAACAATGAAACCCTATGGGGAAAATCAAACTCCGACATGGTACATGTTGCAAGATCACCCAGCTAGCCTATGATGGGCTGTCACTAGATAGGCTTAACTGTCAACTTTCCCATGGCTGTGTCATTCTCAGCCCGAGCTACACTCAAGAGTACACGATAAATGAAGCGCTAAGGGGAAAATAGAAATCCTGCTTGATACAAGTTGCCGAGTAAGCGATCAATGAAACCCTATGGTGAAAATCAAACTCCGGCATGATACAAGTTGCAAGATCACCCAGCTAGCCTATGATGGGCTGTCACTAGATAGGCTTAACTGTCAACTTTCCCATGGCTGCGACCTTCTCAGCCCGAGCTATACTCAAGAGTACACGATCAATGAAACCCTATGGGGAAAATCAAACTCCGACATGGTACAAGTTGCAAGATCACCCAGCTAGCCTATGATGGGCTGTCACTAGATAGGCTTAACTGTCAACTTTCCCATGGCTGCGACCTTCTCAGCCCGAGCTGCACTCAAGAGTTCACGATCAATGAAACCCTATGGGGAAAATCAAACTCCGACATGGTACATGTTGCAAGATCACCCAGCTAGCCTATGATGGGCTGTCACTAGATAGGCTTAACTGTCAACTTTCCCATGGCTGTGTCATTCTCAGCCCGAGCTACACTCATGAGTACACGATCAATGAAGCGCTAAGGGGAAAATAGAAATCCTGCTTGATACAAGTTGCCGAGTAAGCGATCAATGAAACCCTATGGTGAAAATCAAACTCCGGCATGATACAAGTTGCAAGATCACCCAGCTAGCCTATGATGGGCTATCACTAGATAGGCTTAACTGTCAACTTTCCCATGGCTGCGACCTTCTCAGCCCGAGCTATACTCAAGAGTACACGATCAATGAAACCCTATGGGGAAAATCAAACTCCGACATGGTACAAGTTGCAAGATCACCCAGCTAGCCTATGATGGGCTGTCACTAGATAGGCTTAACTGTCAACTTTCCCATGGCTGTGTCATTCTCAGCCCGAGCTACACTCAAGAGTACACGATAAAATGAAGCGCTAAAGGGAAAATAGAAATCCTGCTTGATACAAGTTGCCGAGTTAGCGATCAATGAAACCCTATGGGGAAAATCAAACTCCGGCATGATACAAGTTGCAAGATCACCCAGCTAGCCTATGATGGGCTGTCATTAGATAGGCTTAACTGTCAACTTTCCCATGGCTGCGACCTTCTCAGCCCGAGCTGCACTCAAGAGTACACGATCAATGAAACCCTATGGGGAAAATCAAACTCCGACATGGTACAAGTTGCAAGATCACCCAGCTAGCCTATGATGGGCTGTCACTAGATAGGCTTAACTGTCAACTTTCCCATGGCTGTGTCATTCTCAGCCCGAGCTACACTCAAGAGTACACGATCAATGAAGCGCTAAGGTGAAAATAGAAATCCTGCTTGATACAAGTTGCCGAGTAAGCGATCAATGAAACCCTATGGTGAAAATCAAACTCCGATATGGTACAAGTTGCAAGATCACCCAGCTAGCCTATGATGGGCTGTCACTAGATAGGCTTAACTGTCAACTTTCCCATGGCTGCGACCTTCTCAGCCCGAGCTGCACTCAAGAGTTCACGATCAATGAAACCCTATTGGGAAAATCAAACTCCGACATGGTACATGTTGCAAGATCACCCAGCTAGCCTATGATGGGCTGTCACTACATAGGCTTAACTGTCAACTTTCCCATGGCTGTGTCATTCTCAGCCCGAGCTACACTCAAGAGTACACGATAAATGAAGCGCTAAGGGGAAAATAGAAATCCTGCTTGATACAAGTTGCCGAGTAAGCGATCAATGAAACCCTATGGTGAAAATCAAACTCCGGCATGATACAAGTTGCAAGATCACCCAGCTAGCCTATGATGGGCTGTCACTAGATAGGCTTAACTGTCAACTTTCCCATGGCTGCGACCTTCTCAGCCCGAGCTATACTCAAGAGTACACGATCAATGAAACCCTATGGGGAAAATCAAACTCCGACATGGTACAAGTTGCAAGATCACCCAGCTAGCCTATGATGGGCTGTCACTAGATAGGCTTAACTGTCAACTTTCCCATGGCTGCGACCTTCTCAGCCCGAGCTGCACTCAAGAGTACACGATCAATGAAACCCTACGGGGAAAATCAAACTCCGACATGGTACAAGTTGCAAGATCACCCAGCTAGCCTATGATGGGCTGTCACTAAATAGGCTTAACTGTCAACTTTCCCATGGCTGTGTCATTCTCAGCCCGAGCTACACTCATGAGTACACGATCAATGAAGCGCTAAGGGGAAAATAGAAATCCTGCTTGATACAAGTTGCCGAGTAAGCGATCAATGAAACCCTATGGTGAAAATCAAACTCCGGCATGATACAAGTTGCAAGATCACCCAGCTAGCCTATGATGGGCTGTCACTAGATAGGCTTAACTGTCAACTTTCCCATGGCTGCGACCTTCTCAGCCCGAGCTATACTCAAGAGTACACGATCAATGAAACCCTATGGGGAAAATCAAACTCCGACATGGTACAAGTTGCAAGATCACCCAGCTAGCCTATGATGGGCTGTCACTAGATAGGCTTAACTGTCAACTTTCCCATGGCTGCGACCTTCTCAGCCCGAGCTGCACTCAAGAGTTCACGATCAATGAAACCCTATGGGGAAAATCAAACTCCGACATGGTACATGTTGCAAGATCACCCAGCTAGCCTATGATGGGCTGTCACTAGATAGGCTTAACTGTCAACTTTCCCATGGCTGTGTCATTCTCAGCCCGAGCTACACTCAAGAGTACACGATAAATGAAGCGCTAAGGGGAAAATAGAAATCCTGCTTGATACAAGTTGCCGAGTAAGCGATCAATGAAACCCTATGGTGAAAATCAAACTCCGGCATGATACAAGTTGCAAGATCACCCAGCTAGCCTATGATGGGCTGTCACTAGATAGGCTTAACTGTCAACTTTCCCATGGCTGCGACCTTCTCAGCCCGAGCTATACTCAAGAGTACACGATCAATGAAACCCTATGGGGAAAATCAAACTCCGACATGGTACAAGTTGCAAGATCACCCAGCTAGCCTATGATGGGCTGTCACTAGATAGGCTTAACTGTCAACTTTCCCATGGCTGCGACCTTCTCAGCCCGAGCTGCACTCAAGAGTACACGATCAATGAAACCCTATGGGGAAAATCAAACTCCGACATGGTACAAGTTGCAAGATCACCCAGCTAGCCTATGATGGGCTGTCATACTAGATAGGCTTAACTGTCAACTTTCCCATGGCTGTGTCATTCTCAGCCCGAGCTACACTCAAGAGTACACGATCAATGAAGCGCTAAGGGGAAAATAAAAATCCTGCTTGATACAAGTTGCCGAGTAAGCGATCAATGAAACCCTATGGTGAAAATCAAACTCCGGCATGATACAAGTTGCAAGATCACCCAGCTAGCCTATGATGGGCTCTCACTAGATAGGCTTAACTGTCAACTTTCCCATGGCTGCGACCTTCTCAGCAGCCGAGCTATACTCAAGAGTACACGATCAATGAAACCCTATGGGGAAAATCAAACTCCGACATCGTACAAGTTGCAAGATCACCCAGCTAGCCTATGATGGGCTGTCACTAGATAGGCTTAACTGTCAACTTTCCCATGGCTGCGACCTTCTCAGCCCGAGCTGCACTCAAGAGTTCACGAACAATGAAACCCTATGGGGAAAATCAAACTCCGACATGGTACATGTTGCAAGATCACCCAGCTAGCCTATGATGGGCTGTCACTAGATAGGCTTAACTGTCAACTTTCCCATGGCTGTGTCATTCTCAGCCCGAGCTACACTCAAGAGTACACGATAAATGAAGCGCTAAGGGGAAAATAGAAATCCTGCTTGATACAAGTTGCCGAGTAAGCGATCAATGAAACCCTATGGTGAAAATCAAACTCCGGCATGATACAAGTTGCAAGATCACCCAGCTAGCCTATGATGGGCTGTCACTAGATAGGCTTAACTGTCAACTTTCCCATGGCTGCGACCTTCTCAGCCCGAGCTATACTCAAGAGTACACGATCAATGAAACCCTATGGGGAAAATCAAACTCCGACATGGTACAAGTTGCAAGATCACCCAGCTAGCCTATGATGGGCTGTCACTAGATAGGCTTAACTGTCAACTTTCCCATGGCTGCGACCTTCTCAGCCCGAGCTGCACTCAAGAGTACACGATCAATGAAACCCTATGGGGAAAATCAAACTCCGACATGGTACAAGTTGCAAGATCACCCAGCTAGCCTATGATGGGCTGTCACTAGATAGGCTTAACTGTCAACTTTCCCATGGCTGTGTCATTCTCAGCCCGAGCTACACTCATGAGTACACGATCAATGAAGCGCTAAGGGGAAAATAGAAATCCTGCTTGATTCAAGTTGCCGAGTAAGCGATCAATGAAACCCTATGGTGAAAATCAAACTCCGGCATGATACAAGTTGCAAGATCACCCAGCTAGCCTATGATGGGCTGTCACTAGATAGGCTTAACTGTCAACTTTCCCATGGCTGCGACCTTCTCAGCCCGAGCTATACTCAAGAGTACACGATCAATGAAACCCTATGGGGAAAATCAAACTCCGACATGGTACAAGTTGCAAGATCACCCAGCTAGCCTATGATGGGCTGTCACTAGATAGGCTTAACTGTCAACTTTCCCATGGCTGCGACCTTCTCAGCCCGAGCTGCACTCAAGAGTACACGATCAATGAAACCCTATGGGGAAAATCAAACTCCGACATGGTACAAGTTGCAAGATCACCCAGCTAGCCTATGATGGGCTGTCACTAGATAGGCTTAACTGTCAACTTTCCCATGGCTGTGTCATTCTCAGCCCGAGCTACACTCAAGAGTACACGATCAATGAAGCGCTAAGGGGAAAATAAAAATCCTGCTTGATACAAGTTGCCGAGTAAGCGATCAATGAAACCCTATGGAGAAAATCAAACTCCGGCATGATACAAGTTGCAAGATCACCCAGCTAGCCTATGATGGGCTCTCACTAGATAGGCTTTACTGTCAACTTTCCCATGGCTGCGACCTTCTCAGCCCGAGCTATACTCAAGAGTACACGATCAATGAAACCCTATGGGGAAAATCAAACTCCGACATCGTACAAGTTGCAAGATCACCCAGCTAGCCTATGATGGGCTGTCACTAGATAGGCTTAACTGTCAACTTTCCCATGGCTGCGACCTTCTCAGCCCGAGCTGCACTCAAGAGTTCACGAACAATGAAACCCTATGGGGAAAATCAAACTCCGACATGGTACATGTTGCAAGATCACCCAGCTAGCCTATGATGGGCTGTCACTAGATAGGCTTAACTGTCAACTTTCCCATGGCTGTGTCATTCTCAGCCCGAGCTACACTCAAGAGTACACGATAAATGAAGCGCTAAGGGGAAAATAGAAATCCTGCTTGATACAAGTTGCCGAGTAAGCGATCAATGAAACCCTATGGTGAAAATCAAACTCCGGCATGATACAAGTTGCAAGATCACCCAGCTAGCCTATGATGGGCTGTCACTAGATAGGCTTAACTGTCAACTTTCCCATGGCTGCGACCTTCTCAGCCCGAGCTATACTCAAGAGTACACGATCAATGAAACCCTATGGGGAAAATCAAACTCCGACATGGTACAAGTTGCAAGATCACCCAGCTAGCCTATGATGGGCTGTCACTAGATAGGCTTAACTGTCAACTTTCCCATGGCTGCGACCTTCTCAGCCCGAGCTGCACTCAAGAGTTCACGATCAATGAAACCCTATGGGGAAAATCAAACTCCGACATGGTACATGTTGCAAGATCACCCAGCTAGCCTATGATGGGCTGTCACTAGATAGGCTTAACTGTCAACTTTCCCATGGCTGTGTCATTCTCAGCCCGAGCTACACTCATGAGTACACGATCAATGAAGCGCTAAGGGGAAAATAGAAATCCTGCTTGATACAAGTTGCCGAGTAAGCGATCAATGAAACCCTATGGTGAAAATCAAACTCCGGCATGATACAAGTTGCAAGATCACCCAGCTAGCCTATGATGGGCTGTCACTAGATAGGCTTAACTGTCAACTTTCCCATGGCTGCGACCTTCTCAGCCCGAGCTATACTCAAGAGTACACGATCAATGAAACCCTATGGGGAAAATCAAACTCCGACATGGTACAAGTTGCAAGATCACCCAGCTAGCCTATGATGGGCTGTCACTAGATAGGCTTAACTGTCAACTTTCCCATGGCTGTGTCATTCTCAGCCCGAGCTACACTCAAGAGTACACGATAAAATGAAGCGCTAAAGGGAAAATAGAAATCCTGCTTGATACAAGTTGCCGAGTTAGCGATCAATGAAACCCTATGGGGAAAATCAAACTCCGGCATGATACAAGTTGCAAGATCACCCAGCTAGCCTATGATGGGCTGTCATTAGATAGGCTTAACTGTCAACTTTCCCATGGCTGCGACCTTCTCAGCCCGAGCTGCACTCAAGAGTACACGATCAATGAAACCCTATGGGGAAAATCAAACTCCGACATGGTACAAGTTGCAAGATCACCCAGCTAGCCTATGATGGGCTGTCACTAGATAGGCTTAACTGTCAACTTTCCCATGGCTGTGTCATTCTCAGCCCGAGCTACACTCAAGAGTACACGATCAATGAAGCGCTAAGGGGAAAATAGAAATCCTGCTTGATACAAGTTGCCGAGTAAGCGATCAATGAAACCCTATGGTGAAAATCAAACTCCGATATGGTACAAGTTGCAAGATCACCCAGCTAGCCTATGATGGGCTGTCACTAGATAGGCTTAACTGTCAACTTTCCCATGGCTGCGACCTTCTCAGCCCGAGCTGCACTCAAGAGTTCACGATCAATGAAACCCTATTGGGAAAATCAAACTCCGACATGGTACATGTTGCAAGATCACCCAGCTAGCCTATGATGGGCTGTCACTAGATAGGCTTAACTGTCAACTTTCCCATGGCTGTGTCATTCTCAGCCCGAGCTACACTCAAGAGTACACGATAAATGAAGCGCTAAGGGGAAAATAGAAATCCTGCTTGATACAAGTTGCCGAGTAAGCGATCAATGAAACCCTATGGTGAAAATCAAACTCCGGCATGATACAAGTTGCAAGATCACCCAGCTAGCCTATGATGGGCTGTCACTAGATAGGCTTAACTGTCAACTTTCCCATGGCTGCGACCTTCTCAGCCCGAGCTATACTCAAGAGTACACGATCAATGAAACCCTATGGGGAAAATCAAACTCCGACATGGTACAAGTTGCAAGATCACCCAGCTAGCCTATGATGGGCTGTCACTAGATAGGCTTAACTGTCAACTTTCCCATGGCTGCGACCTTCTCAGCCCGAGCTGCACTCAAGAGTACACGATCAATGAAACCCTACGGGGAAAATCAAACTCCGACATGGTACAAGTTGCAAGATCACCCAGCTAGCCTATGATGGGCTGTCACTAAATAGGCTTAACTGTCAACTTTCCCATGGCTGTGTCATTCTCAGCCCGAGCTACACTCATGAGTACACGATCAATGAAGCGCTAAGGGGAAAATAGAAATCCTGCTTGATACAAGTTGCCGAGTAAGCGATCAATGAAACCCTATGGTGAAAATCAAACTCCGGCATGATACAAGTTGCAAGATCACCCAGCTAGCCTATGATGGGCTGTCACTAGATAGGCTTAACTGTCAACTTTCCCATGGCTGCGACCTTCTCAGCCCGAGCTATACTCAAGAGTACACGATCAATGAAACCCTATGGGGAAAATCAAACTCCGACATGGTACAAGTTGCAAGATCACCCAGCTAGCCTATGATGGGCTGTCACTAGATAGGCTTAACTGTCAACTTTCCCATGGCTGCGACCTTCTCAGCCCGAGCTGCACTCAAGAGTTCACGATCAATGAAACCCTATGGGGAAAATCAAACTCCGACATGGTACATGTTGCAAGATCACCCAGCTAGCCTATGATGGGCTGTCACTAGATAGGCTTAACTGTCAACTTTCCCATGGCTGTGTCATTCTCAGCCCGAGCTACACTCAAGAGTACACGATAAATGAAGCGCTAAGGGGAAAATAGAAATCCTGCTTGATACAAGTTGCCGAGTAAGCGATCAATGAAACCCTATGGTGAAAATCAAACTCCGGCATGATACAAGTTGCAAGATCACCCAGCTAGCCTATGATGGGCTGTCACTAGATAGGCTTAACTGTCAACTTTCCCATGGCTGCGACCTTCTCAGCCCGAGCTATACTCAAGAGTACACGATCAATGAAACCCTATGGGGAAAATCAAACTCCGACATGGTACAAGTTGCAAGATCACCCAGCTAGCCTATGATGGGCTGTCACTAGATAGGCTTAACTGTCAACTTTCCCATGGCTGCGACCTTCTCAGCCCGAGCTGCACTCAAGAGTACACGATCAATGAAACCCTATGGGGAAAATCAAACTCCGACATGGTACAAGTTGCAAGATCACCCAGCTAGCCTATGATGGGCTGTCACTAGATAGGCTTAACTGTCAACTTTCCCATGGCTGTGTCATTCTCAGCCCGAGCTACACTCAAGAGTACACGATCAATGAAGCGCTAAGGGGAAAATAAAAATCCTGCTTGATACAAGTTGCCGAGTAAGCGATCAATGAAACCCTATGGTGAAAATCAAACTCCGGCATGATACAAGTTGCAAGATCACCCAGCTAGCCTATGATGGGCTCTCACTAGATAGGCTTAACTGTCAACTTTCCCATGGCTGCGACCTTCTCAGCCCGAGCTATACTCAAGAGTACACGATCAATGAAACCCTATGGGGAAAATCAAACTCCGACATCGTACAAGTTGCAAGATCACCCAGCTAGCCTATGATGGGCTGTCACTAGATAGGCTTAACTGTCAACTTTCCCATGGCTGCGACCTTCTCAGCCCGAGCTGCACTCAAGAGTTCACGAACAATGAAACCCTATGGGGAAAATCAAACTCCGACATGGTACATGTTGCAAGATCACCCAGCTAGCCTATGATGGGCTGTCACTAGATAGGCTTAACTGTCAACTTTCCCATGGCTGTGTCATTCTCAGCCCGAGCTACACTCAAGAGTACACGATAAATGAAGCGCTAAGGGGAAAATAGAAATCCTGCTTGATACAAGTTGCCGAGTAAGCGATCAATGAAACCCTATGGTGAAAATCAAACTCCGGCATGATACAAGTTGCAAGATCACCCAGCTAGCCTATGATGGGCTGTCACTAGATAGGCTTAACTGTCAACTTTCCCATGGCTGCGACCTTCTCAGCCCGAGCTATACTCAAGACTACACGATCAATGAAACCCTATGGGGAAAATCAAACTCCGACATGGTACAAGTTGCAAGATCACCCAGCTAGCCTATGATGGGCTGTCACTAGATAGGCTTAACTGTCAACTTTCCCATGGCTGCGACCTTCTCAGCCCGAGCTGCACTCAAGAGTTCACGATCAATGAAACCCTATTGGGAAAATCAAACTCCGACATGGTACATGTTGCAAGATCACCCAGCTAGCCTATGATGGGCTGTCACTAGATAGGCTTAACTGTCAACTTTCCCATGGCTGTGTCATTCTCAGCCCGAGCTACACTCAAGAGTACACGATAAATGAAGCGCTAAGGGGAAAATAGAAATCCTGCTTGATACAAGTTGCCGAGTAAGCGATCAATGAAACCCTATGGTGAAAATCAAACTCCGGCATGATACAAGTTGCAAGATCACCCAGCTAGCCTATGATGGGCTGTCACTAGATAGGCTTAACTGTCAACTTTCCCATGGCTGCGACCTTCTCAGCCCGAGCTATACTCAAGAGTACACGATCAATGAAACCCTATGGGGAAAATCAAACTCCGACATGGTACAAGTTGCAAGATCACCCAGCTAGCCTATGATGGGCTGTCACTAGATAGGCTTAACTGTCAACTTTCCCATGGCTGCGACCTTCTCAGCCCGAGCTGCACTCAAGAGTACACGATCAATGAAACCCTATGGGGAAAATCAAACTCCGACATGGTACAAGTTGCAAGATCACCCAGCTAGCCTATGATGGGCTGTCACTAGATAGGCTTAACTGTCAACTTTCCCATGGCTGTGTCATTCTCAGCCCGAGCTACACTCATGAGTACACGATCAATGAAGCGCTAAGGGGAAAATAGAAATCCTGCTTGATTCAAGTTGCCGAGTAAGCGATCAATGAAACCCTATGGTGAAAATCAAACTCCGGCATGATACAAGTTGCAAGATCACCCAGCTAGCCTATGATGGGCTGTCACTAGATAGGCTTAACTGTCAACTTTCCCATGGCTGCGACCTTCTCAGCCCGAGCTATACTCAAGAGTACACGATCAATGAAACCCTATGGGGAAAATCAAACTCCGACATGGTACAAGTTGCAAGATCACCCAGCTAGCCTATGATGGGCTGTCACTAGATAGGCTTAACTGTCAAGTTTCCCATGGCTGCGACCTTCTCAGCCCGAGCTGCACTCAAGAGTACACGATCAATGAAACCCTATGGGGAAAATCAAACTCCGACATGGTACAAGTTGCAAGATCACCCAGCTAGCCTATGATGGGCTGTCACTAGATAGGCTTAACTGTCAACTTTCCCATGGCTGTGTCATTCTCAGCCCGAGCTACACTCAAGAGTACACGATCAATGAAGCGCTAAGGGGAAAATAAAAATCCTGCTTGATACAAGTTGCCGAGTAAGCGATCAATGAAACCCTATGGAGAAAATCAAACTCCGGCATGATACAAGTTGCAAGATCACCCAGCTAGCCTATGATGGGCTCTCACTAGATAGGCTTTACTGTCAACTTTCCCATGGCTGCGACCTTCTCAGCCCGAGCTATACTCAAGAGTACACGATCAATGAAACCCTATGGGGAAAATCAAACTCCGACATCGTACAAGTTGCAAGATCACCCAGCTAGCCTATGATGGGCTGTCACTAGATAGGCTTAACTGTCAACTTTCCCATGGCTGCGACCTTCTCAGCCCGAGCTGCACTCAAGAGTTCACGATCAATGAAACCCTATGGGGAAAATCAAACTCCGACATGGTACATGTTGCAAGATCACCCAGCTAGCCTATGATGGGCTGTCACTAGATAGGCTTAACTGTCAACTTTCCCATGGCTGTGTCATTCTCAGCCCGAGCTACACTCAAGAGTACACGATAAATGAAGCGCTAAGGGGAAAATAGAAATCCTGCTTGATACAAGTTGCCGAGTAAGCGATCAATGAAACCCTATGGTGAAAATCAAACTCCGGCATGATACAAGTTGCAAGATCACCCAGCTAGCCTATGATGGGCTGTCACTAGATAGGCTTAACTGTCAACTTTCCCATGGCTGCGACCTTCTCAGCCCGAGCTATACTCAAGAGTACACGATCAATGAAACCCTATGGGGAAAATCAAACTCCGACATGGTACAAGTTGCAAGATCACCCAGCTAGCCTATGATGGGCTGTCACTAGATAGGCTTAACTGTCAACTTTCCCATGGCTGCGACCTTCTCAGCCCGAGCTGCACTCAAGAGTACACGATCAATGAAACCCTATGGGGAAAATCAAACTCCGACATGGTACAAGTTGCAAGATCACCCAGCTAGCCTATGATGGGCTGTCACTAGATAGGCTTAACTGTCAACTTTCCCATGGCTGTGTCATTCTCAGCCCGAGCTACACTCAAGAA
>NW_027440523.1:0-89451 GCF_031893055.1 Leptodactylus fuscus | reverse complement strand
TCATGGGAAAGTTGACAGTTAAGCCTATCTAGTGACAACCCATCATAGGCTAGCTGGGTGATCTTGCAACTTGTATCATGCCGGAGTTTGATTTTCACCATAGGGTTTCATTGACCGCTTACTCGGCAACTTGTATGAAGCAGGATTTCTACTTTCCCCTTAGCGCTTCATTGATCGTGTACTCTTGAGTATAGCTCGGGCTGAGAATGACGCAGCCATGGGAAAGTTGACAGTTAAGCCTATCTAGTGACAGCCCATCATAGGCTAGCTGGGTGATCTTGCAACTTGTACCATGTCGGAGTTTGATTTTCCCCATAGGGTTTCATTGATCGTGTACTCTTGAGTGTAGCTCGGGCTGAGAAGGTCGCAGCCATGGGAAAGTTGACAGTTAAGCCTATCTAGTGACAGCCCATCATAGGCTAGCTGGGTGATCTTGCAACTTGTACCATGTCTGAGTTTGATTTTCCCCATAGGGTTTCATTGATCGCTTACTCGTGAGTGTAGCACGGGCTGAGAAGGTCGCTGCCATGGAAAGTTGACAGTTAAGCCTATCTAGTGACAACCCATAATAGGCTAGCTGGGTGATCTTGCAACTTGTATCATGCCGGAGTTTGATTTTCACCATAGGGTTTCATTGATCGCTTACTCGGCAACTTGTATGAAGCAGGATTTCTACTTTCCCCTTAGCGCTTCATTGATTGTGTACTCTTGAGTGTAGCTCGGGCTGAGAATGACGCAGCCATGGGAAAGTTGACAGTTAAGCCTATCTAGTGACAACCCATCATAGGCTAGCTGGGTGATCTTGCAACTTGTACCATGTCGGAGCTTGATTTTCCCCATAGGGTTTCATTGATCGTGTACTCTTGAGTGTAGCTCGGGCTGAGAAGGTCGCAGCCATGGGAAAGTTGACAGTTAAGCCTATCTAGTGACAGCCCATCATAGGCTAGCTGGGTGATCTTGCAACTTGTACCATGTCGGAGTTTGATTTTCCCCATAGGGTTTCATTGATCGCTTACTCGTGAGTGTAGCACGGGCTGAGAACGTCGCTGCCATGGGAAAGTTGACAGTTAAGCCTATCTAGTGACAACCCATCATAGGCTAGCTGGGTGATCTTGCAACTTGTATCATGCCGGAGTTTGATTTTCACCATAGGGTTTCATTGATCGCTTACTCGGCAACTTGTATAAAGCAGGATTTCTACTTTCCCCTTAGCGCTTCATTGATTGTGTACTCTTGAGTGTAGCTCGGGCTGAGAATGACGCAGCCATGGGAAAGTTGACAGTTAAGCCAATCTAGTGACAACCCATCATAGGCTAGCTGGGTGATCTTGCAACTTGTACCATGTCGGAGTTTGATTTTCCCCATAGGGTTTCATTGATCGCTTACTCGTGAGTGTAGCACGGGCTGAGAAGGTCGCTGCCATGGGAAAGTTGACAGTTAAGCCTATCTAGTGACAACCCATAATAGGCTAGCTGGGTGATCTTGCAACTTGTATCATGCCGGAGTTTGATTTTCACCATAGGGTTTCATTGATCGCTTACTCGGCAACTTGTATGAAGCAGGATTTCTACTTTCCCCTTAGCGCTTCATTGATCGTGTACTCTTGAGTATAGCTCGGGCTGAGAATGACGCAGCCATGGGAAAGTTGACAGTTAAGCCTATCTAGTGACAGCCCATCATAGGCTAGCTGGGTGATCTTGCAACTTGTACCATGTCGGAGTTTGATTTTCCCCATAGGGTTTCATTGATCGTGTACTCTTGAGTGTAGCTCGGGCTGAGAAGGTCGCAGCCATGGGAAAGTTGACAGTTAAGCCTATCTAGTGACAGCCCATCATAGGCTAGCTGGGTGATCTTGCAACTTGTACCATGTCGGAGTTTGATTTTCCCCATAGGGTTTCATTGATCGCTTACTCGTGAGTGTAGCACGGGCTGAGAAGGTCGCTGCCATGGGAAAGTTGACAGTTAAGCCTATCTAGTGACAACCCATAATAGGCTAGCTGGGTGATCTTGCAACTTGTATCATGCCGGAGTTTGATTTTCACCATAGGGTTTCATTGATCGCTTACTCGGCAACTTGTATGAAGCAGGATTTCTACTTTCCCCTTAGCGCTTCATTGATCGTGTACTCTTGAGTATAGCTCGGGCTGAGAATGACGCAGCCATGGGAAAGTTGACAGTTAAGCCTATCTAGTGACAGCCCATCATAGGCTAGCTGGGTGATCTTGCAACTTGTACCATGTCGGAGTTTGATTTTCCCCATAGGGTTTCATTGATCGTGTACTCTTGAGTGTAGCTCGGGCTGAGAAGGTCGCAGCCATGGGAAAGTTGACAGTTAAGCCTATCTAGTGACAGCCCATCATAGGCTAGCTGGGTGATCTTGCAACTTGTACCATGTCGGAGTTTGATTTTCCCCATAGGGGTTTCATTGATCGCTTACTCGTGAGTGTAGCACGGGCTGAGAAGGTCGCTGCCATGGGAAAGTTGACAGTTAAGCCTATCTAGTGACAACCCATAATAGGCTAGCTGGGTGATCTTGCAACTTGTATCATGCCGGAGTTTGATTTTCACCATAGGGTTTCATTGATCGCTTACTCGGCAACTTGTATGAAGCAGGATTTCTACTTTCCCCTTAGCGCTTCATTGATTGTGTACTCTTGAGTGTAGCTCGGGCTGAGAATGACGCAGCCATGGGAAAGTTGACAGTTAAGCCTATCTAGTGACAACCCATCATAGGCTAGCTGGGTGATCTTGCAACTTGTACCATGTCGGAGTTTGATTTTCCCCATAGGGTTTCATTGATCGTGTACTCTTGAGTGTAGCTCGGGCTGAGAAGGTCGCAGCCATGGGAAAGTTGACAGTTAAGCCTATCTAGTGACAGCCCATCATAGGCTAGCTGGGTGATCTTGCAACTTTTACCATGTCGGAGTTTGATTTTCCCCATAGGGTTTCATTGATCGCTTACTCGTGAGTGTAGCACGGGCTGAGAACGTCGCTGCCATGGGAAAGTTGACAGTTAAGCCTATCTATTGACAACCCATCATAGGCTAGCTGGGTGATCTTGCAACTTGTATCATGCCGGAGTTTGATTTTCACCATAGCGTTTCATTGACCGCTTACTCGGCAACTTGTATGAAGCAGGATTTCTACTTTCCCCTTAGCGCTTCATTGATCGTGTACTCTTGAGTATAGCTCGGGCTGAGAATGACGCAGCCATGGGAAAGTTGACAGTTAAGCCTATCTAGTGACAACCCATCATAGGCTAGCTGGGTGATCTTGCAACTTGTACCATGTCGGAGTTTGATTTTCCCCATAGGGTTTCATTGATCGTGTACTCTTGAGTGTAGCTCGGGCTGAGAAGGTCGCAGCCATGGGAAAGTTGACAGTTAAGCCTATCTAGTGACAGCCCATCATAGGCTAGCTGGGTGATCTTGCAACTTGGACCATGTCGGAGTTTGATTTTCCCCATAGGGTTTCATTGATCGCTTACTCGTGAGTGTAGCACGGGCTGAGAAGGTCGCTGCCATGGGAAAGTTGACAGTTAAGCCTATCTAGTGACAACCCATCATAGGCTAGCTGGGTGATCTTGCAACTTGTATCATGCCGGAGTTTGATTTTCACCATAGGGTTTCATTGATCGCTTACTCGGCAACTTGTATGAAGCAGGATTTCTACTTTCCCCTTAGCGCTTCAATGATTGTGTACTCTTGAGTGTAGCTCGGGCTGAGAATGACGCAGCCATGGGAAGGTTGACAGTTAAGCCTATCTAGTGACAACCCATCATAGGCTAGCTGGGTGATCTTGCAACTTGTACCATGTCGGAGTTTGATTTTCCCCATAGGGTTTCATTGATCGTGTACTCTTGAGTGTAGCTCGGGCTGAGAAGGTCGCAGCCATGGGAAAGTTGACAGTTAAGCCTATCTAGTGACAGCACATCATAGGCTAGCTGGGTGATCTTGCAACTTGTACCATGTCGGAGTTTGATTTTCCCCATAGGGTTTCATTGATCGTGTACTCTTGAGTGTAGCTCGGGCTGAGAAGGTCGCAGCCATGGGAAAGTTGACAGTTAAGCCTATCTAGTGACAGCCCATCATAGGCTAGCTGGGTGATCTTGCAACTTGTACCATGTCGGAGTTTGATTTTCCCCATAGGGTTTCATTGATCGCTTACTCGTGAGTGTAGCACGGGCTGAGAACGTCGCTGCCATGGGAAAGTTGACAGTTAAGCCTATCTAGTGACAACCCATCATAGGCTAGCTGGGTGATCTTGCAACTTGTATCATGCCGGAGTTTGATTTTCACCATAGGGTTTCATTGACCGCTTACTCGGCAACTTGTATGAAGCAGGATTTCTACTTTCCCCTTAGCGCTTCATTGATCGTGTACTCTTGAGTATAGCTCGGGCTGAGAATGACGCAGCCATGGGAAAGTTGACAGTTAAGCCTATCTAGTGACAGCCCATCATAGGCTAGCTGGGTGATCTTGCAACTTGTACCATGTCGGAGTTTGATTTTCCCCATAGGGTTTCATTGATCGTGTACTCTTGAGTGTAGCTCGGGCTGAGAAGGTCGCAGCCATGGGAAAGTTGACAGTTAAGCCTATCTAGTGACAGCCCATCATAGGCTAGCTGGGTGATCTTGCAACTTGTACCATGTCTGAGTTTGATTTTCCCCATAGGGTTTCATTGATCGCTTACTCGTGAGTGTAGCACGGGCTGAGAAGGTCGCTGCCATGGGAAAGTTGACAGTTAAGCCTATCTAGTGACAACCCATAATAGGCTAGCTGGGTGATCTTGCAACTTGTATCATGCCGGAGTTTGATTTTCACCATAGGGTTTCATTGATCGCTTACTCGGCAACTTGTATGAAGCAGGATTTCTACTTTCCCCTTAGCGCTTCATTGATTGTGTACTCTTGAGTGTAGCTCGGGCTGAGAATGACGCAGCCATGGGAAAGTTGACAGTTAAGCCTATCTAGTGACAACCCATCATAGGCTAGCTGGGTGATCTTGCAACTTGTACCATGTCGGAGCTTGATTTTCCCCATAGGGTTTCATTGATCGTGTACTCTTGAGTGTAGCTCGGGCTGAGAAGGTCGCAGCCATGGGAAAGTTGACAGTTAAGCCTATCTAGTGACAGCCCATCATAGGCTAGCTGGGTGATCTTGCAACTTGTACCATGTCGGAGTTTGATTTTCCCCATAGGGTTTCATTGATCGCTTACTCGTGAGTGTAGCACGGGCTGAGAACGTCGCTGCCATGGGAAAGTTGACAGTTAAGCCTATCTAGTGACAACCCATCATAGGCTAGCTGGGTGATCTTGCAACTTGTATCATGCCGGAGTTTGATTTTCACCATAGGGTTTCATTGATCGCTTACTCGGCAACTTGTATAAAGCAGGATTTCTACTTTCCCCTTAGCGCTTCATTGATTGTGTACTCTTGAGTGTAGCTCGGGCTGAGAATGACGCAGCCATGGGAAAGTTGACAGTTAAGCCAATCTAGTGACAACCCATCATAGGCTAGCTGGGTGATCTTGCAACTTGTACCATGTCGGAGTTTGATTTTCCCCATAGGGTTTCATTGATCGCTTACTCGTGAGTGTAGCACGGGCTGAGAAGGTCGCTGCCATGGGAAAGTTGACAGTTAAGCCTATCTAGTGACAACCCATAATAGGCTAGCTGGGTGATCTTGCAACTTGTATCATGCCGGAGTTTGATTTTCACCATAGGGTTTCATTGATCGCTTACTCGGCAACTTGTATGAAGCAGGATTTCTACTTTCCCCTTAGCGCTTCATTGATCGTGTACTCTTGAGTATAGCTCGGGCTGAGAATGACGCAGCCATGGGAAAGTTGACAGTTAAGCCTATCTAGTGACAGCCCATCATAGGCTAGCTGGGTGATCTTGCAACTTGTACCATGTCGGAGTTTGATTTTCCCCATAGGGTTTCATTGATCGTGTACTCTTGAGTGTAGCTCGGGCTGAGAAGGTCGCAGCCATGGGAAAGTTGACAGTTAAGCCTATCTAGTGACAGCCCATCATAGGCTAGCTGGGTGATCTTGCAACTTGTACCATGTCGGAGTTTGATTTTCCCCATAGGGTTTCATTGATCGCTTACTCGTGAGTGTAGCACGGGCTGAGAAGGTCGCTGCCATGGGAAAGTTGACAGTTAAGCCTATCTAGTGACAACCCATAATAGGCTAGCTGGGTGATCTTGCAACTTGTATCATGCCGGAGTTTGATTTTCACCATAGGGTTTCATTGATCGCTTACTCGGCAACTTGTATGAAGCAGGATTTCTACTTTCCCCTTAGCGCTTCATTGATCGTGTACTCTTGAGTATAGCTCGGGCTGAGAATGACGCAGCCATGGGAAAGTTGACAGTTAAGCCTATCTAGTGACAGCCCATCATAGGCTAGCTGGGTGATCTTGCAACTTGTACCATGTCGGAGTTTGATTTTCCCCATAGGGTTTCATTGATCGTGTACTCTTGAGTGTAGCTCGGGCTGAGAAGGTCGCAGCCATGGGAAAGTTGACAGTTAAGCCTATCTAGTGACAGCCCATCATAGGCTAGCTGGGTGATCTTGCAACTTGTACCATGTCGGAGTTTGATTTTCCCCATAGGGTTTCATTGATCGCTTACTCGTGAGTGTAGCACGGGCTGAGAAGGTCGCTGCCATGGGAAAGTTGACAGTTAAGCCTATCTAGTGACAACCCATAATAGGCTAGCTGGGTGATCTTGCAACTTGTATCATGCCGGAGTTTGATTTTCACCATAGGGTTTCATTGATCGCTTACTCGGCAACTTGTATGAAGCAGGATTTCTACTTTCCCCTTAGCGCTTCATTGATTGTGTACTCTTGAGTGTAGCTCGGGCTGAGAATGACGCAGCCATGGGAAAGTTGACAGTTAAGCCTATCTAGTGACAACCCATCATAGGCTAGCTGGGTGATCTTGCAACTTGTACCATGTCGGAGTTTGATTTTCCCCATAGGGTTTCATTGATCGTGTACTCTTGAGTGTAGCTCGGGCTGAGAAGGTCGCAGCCATGGGAAAGTTGACAGTTAAGCCTATCTAGTGACAGCCCATCATAGGCTAGCTGGGTGATCTTGCAACTTTTACCATGTCGGAGTTTGATTTTCCCCATAGGGTTTCATTGATCGCTTACTCGTGAGTGTAGCACGGGCTGAGAACGTCGCTGCCATGGGAAAGTTGACAGTTAAGCCTATCTATTGACAACCCATCATAGGCTAGCTGGGTGATCTTGCAACTTGTATCATGCCGGAGTTTGATTTTCACCATAGCGTTTCATTGACCGCTTACTCGGCAACTTGTATGAAGCAGGATTTCTACTTTCCCCTTAGCGCTTCATTGATCGTGTACTCTTGAGTATAGCTCGGGCTGAGAATGACGCAGCCATGGGAAAGTTGACAGTTAAGCCTATCTAGTGACAACCCATCATAGGCTAGCTGGGTGATCTTGCAACTTGTACCATGTCGGAGTTTGATTTTCCCCATAGGGTTTCATTGATCGTGTACTCTTGAGTGTAGCTCGGGCTGAGAAGGTCGCAGCCATGGGAAAGTTGACAGTTAAGCCTATCTAGTGACAGCCCATCATAGGCTAGCTGGGTGATCTTGCAACTTGTACCATGTCGGAGTTTGATTTTCCCCATAGGGTTTCATTGATCGCTTACTCGTGAGTGTAGCACGGGCTGAGAAGGTCGCTGCCATGGGAAAGTTGACAGTTAAGCCTATCTAGTGACAACCCATCATAGGCTAGCTGGGTGATCTTGCAACTTGTATCATGCCGGAGTTTGATTTTCACCATAGGGTTTCATTGATCGCTTACTCGGCAACTTGTATGAAGCAGGATTTCTACTTTCCCCTTAGCGCTTCAATGATTGTGTACTCTTGAGTGTAGCTCGGGCTGAGAATGACGCAGCCATGGGAAGGTTGACAGTTAAGCCTATCTAGTGACAACCCATCATAGGCTAGCTGGGTGATCTTGCAACTTGTACCATGTCGGAGTTTGATTTTCCCCATAGGGTTTCATTGATCGTGTACTCTTGAGTGTAGCTCGGGCTGAGAAGGTCGCAGCCATGGGAAAGTTGACAGTTAAGCCTATCTAGTGACAGCCCATCATAGGCTAGCTGGGTGATCTTGCAACTTGTACCATGTCGGAGTTTGATTTTCCCCATAGGGTTTCATTGATCGTGTACTCTTGAGTGTAGCTCGGGCTGAGAAGGTCGCAGCCATGGGAAAGTTGACAGTTAAGCCTATCTAGTGACAGCCCATCATAGGCTAGCTGGGTGATCTTGCAACTTGTACCATGTCGGAGTTTGATTTTCCCCATAGGGTTTCATTGATCGCTTACTCGTGAGTGTAGCACGGGCTGAGAACGTCGCTGCCATGGGAAAGTTGACAGTTAAGCCTATCTAGTGACAACCCATCATAGGCTAGCTGGGTGATCTTGCAACTTGTATCATGCCGGAGTTTGATTTTCACCATAGGGTTTCATTGACCGCTTACTCGGCAACTTGTATGAAGCAGGATTTCTACTTTCCCCTTAGCGCTTCATTGATCGTGTACTCTTGAGTATAGCTCGGGCTGAGAATGACGCAGCCATGGGAAAGTTGACAGTTAAGCCTATCTAGTGACAGCCCATCATAGGCTAGCTGGGTGATCTTGCAACTTGTACCATGTCGGAGTTTGATTTTCCCCATAGGGTTTCATTGATCGTGTACTCTTGAGTGTAGCTCGGGCTGAGAAGGTCGCAGCCATGGGAAAGTTGACAGTTAAGCCTATCTAGTGACAGCCCATCATAGGCTAGCTGGGTGATCTTGCAACTTGTACCATGTCGGAGTTTGATTTTCCCCATAGGGTTTCATTGATCGCTTACTCGTGAGTGTAGCACGGGCTGAGAAGGTCGCTGCCATGGGAAAGTTGACAGTTAAGCCTATCTAGTGACAACCCATAATAGGCTAGCTGGGTGATCTTGCAACTTGTATCATGCCGGAGTTTGATTTTCACCATAGGGTTTCATTGATCGCTTACTCGGCAACTTGTATGAAGCAGGATTTCTACTTTCCCCTTAGCGCTTCATTGATTGTGTACTCTTGAGTGTAGCTCGGGCTGAGAATGACGCAGCCATGGGAAAGTTGACAGTTAAGCCTATCTAGTGACAACCCATCATAGGCTAGCTGGGTGATCTTGCAACTTGTACCATGTCGGAGCTTGATTTTCCCCATAGGGTTTCATTGATCGTGTACTCTTGAGTGTAGCTCGGGCTGAGAAGGTCGCAGCCATGGGAAAGTTGACAGTTAAGCCTATCTAGTGACAGCCCATCATAGGCTAGCTGGGTGATCTTGCAACTTGTACCATGTCGGAGTTTGATTTTCCCCATAGGGTTTCATTGATCGCTTACTCGTGAGTGTAGCACGGGCTGAGAACGTCGCTGCCATGGGAAAGTTGACAGTTAAGCCTATCTAGTGACAACCCATCATAGGCTAGCTGGGTGATCTTGCAACTTGTATCATGCCGGAGTTTGATTTTCACCATAGGGTTTCATTGATCGCTTACTCGGCAACTTGTATAAAGCAGGATTTCTACTTTCCCCTTAGCGCTTCATTGATTGTGTACTCTTGAGTGTAGCTCGGGCTGAGAATGACGCAGCCATGGGAAAGTTGACAGTTAAGCCAATCTAGTGACAACCCATCATAGGCTAGCTGGGTGATCTTGCAACTTGTACCATGTCGGAGTTTGATTTTCCCCATAGGGTTTCATTGATCGCTTACTCGTGAGTGTAGCACGGGCTGAGAAGGTCGCTGCCATGGGAAAGTTGACAGTTAAGCCTATCTAGTGACAACCCATAATAGGCTAGCTGGGTGATCTTGCAACTTGTATCATGCCGGAGTTTGATTTTCACCATAGGGTTTCATTGATCGCTTACTCGGCAACTTGTATGAAGCAGGATTTCTACTTTCCCCTTAGCGCTTCATTGATCGTGTACTCTTGAGTATAGCTCGGGCTGAGAATGACGCAGCCATGGGAAAGTTGACAGTTAAGCCTATCTAGTGACAGCCCATCATAGGCTAGCTGGGTGATCTTGCAACTTGTACCATGTCGGAGTTTGATTTTCCCCATAGGGTTTCATTGATCGTGTACTCTTGAGTGTAGCTCGGGCTGAGAAGGTCGCAGCCATGGGAAAGTTGACAGTTAAGCCTATCTAGTGACAGCCCATCATAGGCTAGCTGGGTGATCTTGCAACTTGTACCATGTCGGAGTTTGATTTTCCCCATAGGGTTTCATTGATCGCTTACTCGTGAGTGTAGCACGGGCTGAGAAGGTCGCTGCCATGGGAAAGTTGACAGTTAAGCCTATCTAGTGACAACCCATAATAGGCTAGCTGGGTGATCTTGCAACTTGTATCATGCCGGAGTTTGATTTTCACCATAGGGTTTCATTGATCGCTTACTCGGCAACTTGTATGAAGCAGGATTTCTACTTTCCCCTTAGCGCTTCATTGATCGTGTACTCTTGAGTATAGCTCGGGCTGAGAATGACGCAGCCATGGGAAAGTTGACAGTTAAGCCTATCTAGTGACAGCCCATCATAGGCTAGCTGGGTGATCTTGCAACTTGTACCATGTCGGAGTTTGATTTTCCCCATAGGGTTTCATTGATCGTGTACTCTTGAGTGTAGCTCGGGCTGAGAAGGTCGCAGCCATGGGAAAGTTGACAGTTAAGCCTATCTAGTGACAGCCCATCATAGGCTAGCTGGGTGATCTTGCAACTTGTACCATGTCGGAGTTTGATTTTCCCCATAGGGTTTCATTGATCGCTTACTCGTGAGTGTAGCACGGGCTGAGAAGGTCGCTGCCATGGGAAAGTTGACAGTTAAGCCTATCTAGTGACAACCCATAATAGGCTAGCTGGGTGATCTTGCAACTTGTATCATGCCGGAGTTTGATTTTCACCATAGGGTTTCATTGATCGCTTACTCGGCAACTTGTATGAAGCAGGATTTCTACTTTCCCCTTAGCGCTTCATTGATTGTGTACTCTTGAGTGTAGCTCGGGCTGAGAATGACGCAGCCATGGGAAAGTTGACAGTTAAGCCTATCTAGTGACAACCCATCATAGGCTAGCTGGGTGATCTTGCAACTTGTACCATGTCGGAGTTTGATTTTCCCCATAGGGTTTCATTGATCGTGTACTCTTGAGTGTAGCTCGGGCTGAGAAGGTCGCAGCCATGGGAAAGTTGACAGTTAAGCCTATCTAGTGACAGCCCATCATAGGCTAGCTGGGTGATCTTGCAACTTTTACCATGTCGGAGTTTGATTTTCCCCATAGGGTTTCATTGATCGCTTACTCGTGAGTGTAGCACGGGCTGAGAACGTCGCTGCCATGGGAAAGTTGACAGTTAAGCCTATCTATTGACAACCCATCATAGGCTAGCTGGGTGATCTTGCAACTTGTATCATGCCGGAGTTTGATTTTCACCATAGCGTTTCATTGACCGCTTACTCGGCAACTTGTATGAAGCAGGATTTCTACTTTCCCCTTAGCGCTTCATTGATCGTGTACTCTTGAGTATAGCTCGGGCTGAGAATGACGCAGCCATGGGAAAGTTGACAGTTAAGCCTATCTAGTGACAACCCATCATAGGCTAGCTGGGTGATCTTGCAACTTGTACCATGTCGGAGTTTGATTTTCCCCATAGGGTTTCATTGATCGTGTACTCTTGAGTGTAGCTCGGGCTGAGAAGGTCGCAGCCATGGGAAAGTTGACAGTTAAGCCTATCTAGTGACAGCCAATCATAGGCTAGCTGGGTGATCTTGCAACTTGTACCATGTCGGAGTTTGATTTTCCCCATAGGGTTTCATTGATCGCTTACTCGTGAGTGTAGCACGGGCTGAGAAGGTCGCTGCCATGGGAAAGTTGACAGTTAAGCCTATCTAGTGACAACCCATCATAGGCTAGCTGGGTGATCTTGCAACTTGTATCATGCCGGAGTTTGATTTTCACCATAGGGTTTCATTGATCGCTTACTCGGCAACTTGTATGAAGCAGGATTTCTACTTTCCCCTTAGCGCTTCAATGATTGTGTACTCTTGAGTGTAGCTCGGGCTGAGAATGACGCAGCCATGGGAAGGTTGACAGTTAAGCCTATCTAGTGACAACCCATCATAGGCTAGCTGGGTGATCTTGCAACTTGTACCATGTCGGAGTTTGATTTTCCCCATAGGGTTTCATTGATCGTGTACTCTTGAGTGTAGCTCGGGCTGAGAAGGTCGCAGCCATGGGAAAGTTGACAGTTAAGCCTATCTAGTGACAGCCCATCATAGGCTAGCTGGGTGATCTTGCAACTTGTACCATGTCGGAGTTTGATTTTCCCCATAGGGTTTCATTGATCGTGTACTCTTGAGTGTAGCTCGGGCTGAGAAGGTCGCAGCCATGGGAAAGTTGACAGTTAAGCCTATCTAGTGACAGCCCATCATAGGCTAGCTGGGTGATCTTGCAACTTGTACCATGTCGGAGTTTGATTTTCCCCATAGGGTTTCATTGATCGCTTACTCGTGAGTGTAGCACGGGCTGAGAACGTCGCTGCCATGGGAAAGTTGACAGTTAAGCCTATCTAGTGACAACCCATCATAGGCTAGCTGGGTGATCTTGCAACTTGTATCATGCCGGAGTTTGATTTTCACCATAGGGTTTCATTGACCGCTTACTCGGCAACTTGTATGAAGCAGGATTTCTACTTTCCCCTTAGCGCTTCATTGATCGTGTACTCTTGAGTATAGCTCGGGCTGAGAATGACGCAGCCATGGGAAAGTTGACAGTTAAGCCTATCTAGTGACAGCCCATCATAGGCTAGCTGGGTGATCTTGCAACTTGTACCATGTCGGAGTTTGATTTTCCCCATAGGGTTTCATTGATCGTGTACTCTTGAGTGTAGCTCGGGCTGAGAAGGTCGCAGCCATGGGAAAGTTGACAGTTAAGCCTATCTAGTGACAGCCCATCATAGGCTAGCTGGGTGATCTTGCAACTTGTACCATGTCGGAGTTTGATTTTCCCCATAGGGTTTCATTGATCGCTTACTCGTGAGTGTAGCACGGGCTGAGAAGGTCGCTGCCATGGGAAAGTTGACAGTTAAGCCTATCTAGTGACAACCCATAATAGGCTAGCTGGGTGATCTTGCAACTTGTATCATGCCGGAGTTTGATTTTCACCATAGGGTTTCATTGATCGCTTACTCGGCAACTTGTATGAAGCAGGATTTCTACTTTCCCCTTAGCGCTTCATTGATTGTGTACTCTTGAGTGTAGCTCGGGCTGAGAATGACGCAGCCATGGGAAAGTTGACAGTTAAGCCTATCTAGTGACAACCCATCATAGGCTAGCTGGGTGATCTTGCAACTTGTACCATGTCGGAGCTTGATTTTCCCCATAGGGTTTCATTGATCGTGTACTCTTGAGTGTAGCTCGGGCTGAGAAGGTCGCAGCCATGGGAAAGTTGACAGTTAAGCCTATCTAGTGACAGCCCATCATAGGCTAGCTGGGTGATCTTGCAACTTGTACCATGTCGGAGTTTGATTTTCCCCATAGGGTTTCATTGATCGCTTACTCGTGAGTGTAGCACGGGCTGAGAACGTCGCTGCCATGGGAAAGTTGACAGTTAAGCCTATCTAGTGACAACCCATCATAGGCTAGCTGGGTGATCTTGCAACTTGTATCATGCCGGAGTTTGATTTTCACCATAGGGTTTCATTGATCGCTTACTCGGCAACTTGTATAAAGCAGGATTTCTACTTTCCCCTTAGCGCTTCATTGATTGTGTACTCTTGAGTGTAGCTCGGGCTGAGAATGACGCAGCCATGGGAAAGTTGACAGTTAAGCCAATCTAGTGACAACCCATCATAGGCTAGCTGGGTGATCTTGCAACTTGTACCATGTCGGAGTTTGATTTTCCCCATAGGGTTTCATTGATCGCTTACTCGTGAGTGTAGCACGGGCTGAGAAGGTCGCTGCCATGGGAAAGTTGACAGTTAAGCCTATCTAGTGACAACCCATAATAGGCTAGCTGGGTGATCTTGCAACTTGTATCATGCCGGAGTTTGATTTTCACCATAGGGTTTCATTGATCGCTTACTCGGCAACTTGTATGAAGCAGGATTTCTACTTTCCCCTTAGCGCTTCATTGATCGTGTACTCTTGAGTATAGCTCGGGCTGAGAATGACGCAGCCATGGGAAAGTTGACAGTTAAGCCTATCTAGTGACAGCCCATCATAGGCTAGCTGGGTGATCTTGCAACTTGTACCATGTCGGAGTTTGATTTTCCCCATAGGGTTTCATTGATCGTGTACTCTTGAGTGTAGCTCGGGCTGAGAAGGTCGCAGCCATGGGAAAGTTGACAGTTAAGCCTATCTAGTGACAGCCCATCATAGGCTAGCTGGGTGATCTTGCAACTTGTACCATGTCGGAGTTTGATTTTCCCCATAGGGTTTCATTGATCGCTTACTCGTGAGTGTAGCACGGGCTGAGAAGGTCGCTGCCATGGGAAAGTTGACAGTTAAGCCTATCTAGTGACAACCCATAATAGGCTAGCTGGGTGATCTTGCAACTTGTATCATGCCGGAGTTTGATTTTCACCATAGGGTTTCATTGATCGCTTACTCGGCAACTTGTATGAAGCAGGATTTCTACTTTCCCCTTAGCGCTTCATTGATCGTGTACTCTTGAGTATAGCTCGGGCTGAGAATGACGCAGCCATGGGAAAGTTGACAGTTAAGCCTATCTAGTGACAGCCCATCATAGGCTAGCTGGGTGATCTTGCAACTTGTACCATGTCGGAGTTTGATTTTCCCCATAGGGTTTCATTGATCGTGTACTCTTGAGTGTAGCTCGGGCTGAGAAGGTCGCAGCCATGGGAAAGTTGACAGTTAAGCCTATCTAGTGACAGCCCATCATAGGCTAGCTGGGTGATCTTGCAACTTGTACCATGTCGGAGTTTGATTTTCCCCATAGGGTTTCATTGATCGCTTACTCGTGAGTGTAGCACGGGCTGAGAAGGTCGCTGCCATGGGAAAGTTGACAGTTAAGCCTATCTAGTGACAACCCATAATAGGCTAGCTGGGTGATCTTGCAACTTGTATCATGCCGGAGTTTGATTTTCACCATAGGGTTTCATTGATCGCTTACTCGGCAACTTGTATGAAGCAGGATTTCTACTTTCCCCTTAGCGCTTCATTGATTGTGTACTCTTGAGTGTAGCTCGGGCTGAGAATGACGCAGCCATGGGAAAGTTGACAGTTAAGCCTATCTAGTGACAACCCATCATAGGCTAGCTGGGTGATCTTGCAACTTGTACCATGTCGGAGCTTGATTTTCCCCATAGGGTTTCATTGATCGTGTACTCTTGAGTGTAGCTCGGGCTGAGAAGGTCGCAGCCATGGGAAAGTTGACAGTTAAGCCTATCTAGTGACAGCCCATCATAGGCTAGCTGGGTGATCTTGCAACTTGTACCATGTCGGAGTTTGATTTTCCCCATAGGGTTTCATTGATCGCTTACTCGTGAGTGTAGCACGGGCTGAGAACGTCGCTGCCATGGGAAAGTTGACAGTTAAGCCTATCTAGTGACAACCCATCATAGGCTAGCTGGGTGATCTTGCAACTTGTATCATGCCGGAGTTTGATTTTCACCATAGGGTTTCATTGATCGCTTACTCGGCAACTTGTATAAAGCAGGATTTCTACTTTCCCCTTAGCGCTTCATTGATTGTGTACTCTTGAGTGTAGCTCGGGCTGAGAATGACGCAGCCATGGGAAAGTTGACAGTTAAGCCAATCTAGTGACAACCCATCATAGGCTAGCTGGGTGATCTTGCAACTTGTACCATGTCGGAGTTTGATTTTCCCCATAGGGTTTCATTGATCGCTTACTCGTGAGTGTAGCACGGGCTGAGAAGGTCGCTGCCATGGGAAAGTTGACAGTTAAGCCTATCTAGTGACAACCCATAATAGGCTAGCTGGGTGATCTTGCAACTTGTATCATGCCGGAGTTTGATTTTCACCATAGGGTTTCATTGATCGCTTACTCGGCAACTTGTATGAAGCAGGATTTCTACTTTCCCCTTAGCGCTTCATTGATCGTGTACTCTTGAGTATAGCTCGGGCTGAGAATGACGCAGCCATGGGAAAGTTGACAGTTAAGCCTATCTAGTGACAGCCCATCATAGGCTAGCTGGGTGATCTTGCAACTTGTACCATGTCGGAGTTTGATTTTCCCCATAGGGTTTCATTGATCGTGTACTCTTGAGTGTAGCTCGGGCTGAGAAGGTCGCAGCCATGGGAAAGTTGACAGTTAAGCCTATCTAGTGACAGCCCATCATAGGCTAGCTGGGTGATCTTGCAACTTGTACCATGTCGGAGTTTGATTTTCCCCATAGGGTTTCATTGATCGCTTACTCGTGAGTGTAGCACGGGCTGAGAAGGTCGCTGCCATGGGAAAGTTGACAGTTAAGCCTATCTAGTGACAACCCATAATAGGCTAGCTGGGTGATCTTGCAACTTGTATCATGCCGGAGTTTGATTTTCACCATAGGGTTTCATTGATCGCTTACTCGGCAACTTGTATGAAGCAGGATTTCTACTTTCCCCTTAGCGCTTCATTGATCGTGTACTCTTGAGTATAGCTCGGGCTGAGAATGACGCAGCCATGGGAAAGTTGACAGTTAAGCCTATCTAGTGACAGCCCATCATAGGCTAGCTGGGTGATCTTGCAACTTGTACCATGTCGGAGTTTGATTTTCCCCATAGGGTTTCATTGATCGTGTACTCTTGAGTGTAGCTCGGGCTGAGAAGGTCGCAGCCATGGGAAAGTTGACAGTTAAGCCTATCTAGTGACAGCCCATCATAGGCTAGCTGGGTGATCTTGCAACTTGTACCATGTCGGAGTTTGATTTTCCCCATAGGGTTTCATTGATCGCTTACTCGTGAGTGTAGCACGGGCTGAGAAGGTCGCTGCCATGGGAAAGTTGACAGTTAAGCCTATCTAGTGACAACCCATAATAGGCTAGCTGGGTGATCTTGCAACTTGTATCATGCCGGAGTTTGATTTTCACCATAGGGTTTCATTGATCGCTTACTCGGCAACTTGTATGAAGCAGGATTTCTACTTTCCCCTTAGCGCTTCATTGATTGTGTACTCTTGAGTGTAGCTCGGGCTGAGAATGACGCAGCCATGGGAAAGTTGACAGTTAAGCCTATCTAGTGACAACCCATCATAGGCTAGCTGGGTGATCTTGCAACTTGTACCATGTCGGAGTTTGATTTTCCCCATAGGGTTTCATTGATCGTGTACTCTTGAGTGTAGCTCGGGCTGAGAAGGTCGCAGCCATGGGAAAGTTGACAGTTAAGCCTATCTAGTGACAGCCCATCATAGGCTAGCTGGGTGATCTTGCAACTTTTACCATGTCGGAGTTTGATTTTCCCCATAGGGTTTCATTGATCGCTTACTCGTGAGTGTAGCACGGGCTGAGAACGTCGCTGCCATGGGAAAGTTGACAGTTAAGCCTATCTATTGACAACCCATCATAGGCTAGCTGGGTGATCTTGCAACTTGTATCATGCCGGAGTTTGATTTTCACCATAGCGTTTCATTGACCGCTTACTCGGCAACTTGTATGAAGCAGGATTTCTACTTTCCCCTTAGCGCTTCATTGATCGTGTACTCTTGAGTATAGCTCGGGCTGAGAATGACGCAGCCATGGGAAAGTTGACAGTTAAGCCTATCTAGTGACAACCCATCATAGGCTAGCTGGGTGATCTTGCAACTTGTACCATGTCGGAGTTTGATTTTCCCCATAGGGTTTCATTGATCGTGTACTCTTGAGTGTAGCTCGGGCTGAGAAGGTCGCAGCCATGGGAAAGTTGACAGTTAAGCCTATCTAGTGACAGCCCATCATAGGCTAGCTGGGTGATCTTGCAACTTGTACCATGTCGGAGTTTGATTTTCCCCATAGGGTTTCATTGATCGCTTACTCGTGAGTGTAGCACGGGCTGAGAAGGTCGCTGCCATGGGAAAGTTGACAGTTAAGCCTATCTAGTGACAACCCATCATAGGCTAGCTGGGTGATCTTGCAACTTGTATCATGCCGGAGTTTGATTTTCACCATAGGGTTTCATTGATCGCTTACTCGGCAACTTGTATGAAGCAGGATTTCTACTTTCCCCTTAGCGCTTCAATGATTGTGTACTCTTGAGTGTAGCTCGGGCTGAGAATGACGCAGCCATGGGAAGGTTGACAGTTAAGCCTATCTAGTGACAACCCATCATAGGCTAGCTGGGTGATCTTGCAACTTGTACCATGTCGGAGTTTGATTTTCCCCATAGGGTTTCATTGATCGTGTACTCTTGAGTGTAGCTCGGGCTGAGAAGGTCGCAGCCATGGGAAAGTTGACAGTTAAGCCTATCTAGTGACAGCCCATCATAGGCTAGCTGGGTGATCTTGCAACTTGTACCATGTCGGAGTTTGATTTTCCCCATAGGGTTTCATTGATCGTGTACTCTTGAGTGTAGCTCGGGCTGAGAAGGTCGCAGCCATGGGAAAGTTGACAGTTAAGCCTATCTAGTGACAGCCCATCATAGGCTAGCTGGGTGATCTTGCAACTTGTACCATGTCGGAGTTTGATTTTCCCCATAGGGTTTCATTGATCGCTTACTCGTGAGTGTAGCACGGGCTGAGAACGTCGCTGCCATGGGAAAGTTGACAGTTAAGCCTATCTAGTGACAACCCATCATAGGCTAGCTGGGTGATCTTGCAACTTGTATCATGCCGGAGTTTGATTTTCACCATAGGGTTTCATTGACCGCTTACTCGGCAACTTGTATGAAGCAGGATTTCTACTTTCCCCTTAGCGCTTCATTGATCGTGTACTCTTGAGTATAGCTCGGGCTGAGAATGACGCAGCCATGGGAAAGTTGACAGTTAAGCCTATCTAGTGACAGCCCATCATAGGCTAGCTGGGTGATCTTGCAACTTGTACCATGTCGGAGTTTGATTTTCCCCATAGGGTTTCATTGATCGTGTACTCTTGAGTGTAGCTCGGGCTGAGAAGGTCGCAGCCATGGGAAAGTTGACAGTTAAGCCTATCTAGTGACAGCCCATCATAGGCTAGCTGGGTGATCTTGCAACTTGTACCATGTCGGAGTTTGATTTTCCCCATAGGGTTTCATTGATCGCTTACTCGTGAGTGTAGCACGGGCTGAGAAGGTCGCTGCCATGGGAAAGTTGACAGTTAAGCCTATCTAGTGACAACCCATAATAGGCTAGCTGGGTGATCTTGCAACTTGTATCATGCCGGAGTTTGATTTTCACCATAGGGTTTCATTGATCGCTTACTCGGCAACTTGTATGAAGCAGGATTTCTACTTTCCCCTTAGCGCTTCATTGATTGTGTACTCTTGAGTGTAGCTCGGGCTGAGAATGACGCAGCCATGGGAAAGTTGACAGTTAAGCCTATCTAGTGACAACCCATCATAGGCTAGCTGGGTGATCTTGCAACTTGTACCATGTCGGAGCTTGATTTTCCCCATAGGGTTTCATTGATCGTGTACTCTTGAGTGTAGCTCGGGCTGAGAAGGTCGCAGCCATGGGAAAGTTGACAGTTAAGCCTATCTAGTGACAGCCCATCATAGGCTAGCTGGGTGATCTTGCAACTTGTACCATGTCGGAGTTTGATTTTCCCCATAGGGTTTCATTGATCGCTTACTCGTGAGTGTAGCACGGGCTGAGAACGTCGCTGCCATGGGAAAGTTGACAGTTAAGCCTATCTAGTGACAACCCATCATAGGCTAGCTGGGTGATCTTGCAACTTGTATCATGCCGGAGTTTGATTTTCACCATAGGGTTTCATTGATCGCTTACTCGGCAACTTGTATAAAGCAGGATTTCTACTTTCCCCTTAGCGCTTCATTGATTGTGTACTCTTGAGTGTAGCTCGGGCTGAGAATGACGCAGCCATGGGAAAGTTGACAGTTAAGCCAATCTAGTGACAACCCATCATAGGCTAGCTGGGTGATCTTGCAACTTGTACCATGTCGGAGTTTGATTTTCCCCATAGGGTTTCATTGATCGCTTACTCGTGAGTGTAGCACGGGCTGAGAAGGTCGCTGCCATGGGAAAGTTGACAGTTAAGCCTATCTAGTGACAACCCATAATAGGCTAGCTGGGTGATCTTGCAACTTGTATCATGCCGGAGTTTGATTTTCACCATAGGGTTTCATTGATCGCTTACTCGGCAACTTGTATGAAGCAGGATTTCTACTTTCCCCTTAGCGCTTCATTGATCGTGTACTCTTGAGTATAGCTCGGGCTGAGAATGACGCAGCCATGGGAAAGTTGACAGTTAAGCCTATCTAGTGACAGCCCATCATAGGCTAGCTGGGTGATCTTGCAACTTGTACCATGTCGGAGTTTGATTTTCCCCATAGGGTTTCATTGATCGTGTACTCTTGAGTGTAGCTCGGGCTGAGAAGGTCGCAGCCATGGGAAAGTTGACAGTTAAGCCTATCTAGTGACAGCCCATCATAGGCTAGCTGGGTGATCTTGCAACTTGTACCATGTCGGAGCTTGATTTTCCCCATAGGGTTTCATTGATCGTGTACTCTTGAGTGTAGCTCGGGCTGAGAAGGTCGCAGCCATGGGAAAGTTGACAGTTAAGCCTATCTAGTGACAGCCCATCATAGGCTAGCTGGGTGATCTTGCAACTTGTACCATGTCGGAGTTTGATTTTCCCCATAGGGTTTCATTGATCGCTTACTCGTGAGTGTAGCACGGGCTGAGAACGTCGCTGCCATGGGAAAGTTGACAGTTAAGCCTATCTAGTGACAACCCATCATAGGCTAGCTGGGTGATCTTGCAACTTGTATCATGCCGGAGTTTGATTTTCACCATAGGGTTTCATTGATCGCTTACTCGGCAACTTGTATAAAGCAGGATTTCTACTTTCCCCTTAGCGCTTCATTGATTGTGTACTCTTGAGTGTAGCTCGGGCTGAGAATGACGCAGCCATGGGAAAGTTGACAGTTAAGCCAATCTAGTGACAACCCATCATAGGCTAGCTGGGTGATCTTGCAACTTGTACCATGTCGGAGTTTGATTTTCCCCATAGGGTTTCATTGATCGCTTACTCGTGAGTGTAGCACGGGCTGAGAAGGTCGCTGCCATGGGAAAGTTGACAGTTAAGCCTATCTAGTGACAACCCATAATAGGCTAGCTGGGTGATCTTGCAACTTGTATCATGCCGGAGTTTGATTTTCACCATAGGGTTTCATTGATCGCTTACTCGGCAACTTGTATGAAGCAGGATTTCTACTTTCCCCTTAGCGCTTCATTGATCGTGTACTCTTGAGTATAGCTCGGGCTGAGAATGACGCAGCCATGGGAAAGTTGACAGTTAAGCCTATCTAGTGACAGCCCATCATAGGCTAGCTGGGTGATCTTGCAACTTGTACCATGTCGGAGTTTGATTTTCCCCATAGGGTTTCATTGATCGTGTACTC
The DNA here is from genome assembly GCF_031893055.1 of Leptodactylus fuscus. NCBI lineage: Eukaryota > Metazoa > Chordata > Amphibia > Anura > Leptodactylidae > Leptodactylus > Leptodactylus fuscus. Next base: position 67,897 of record NW_027440523.1, on the reverse strand, counting down.
TTGAGTGTAGCTCGGGCTGAGAAGGTCGCAGCCATGGGAAAGTTGACAGTTAAGCCTATCTAGTGACAGCCCATCATAGGCTAGCTGGGTGATCTTGCAACTTGTACCATGTCGGAGTTTGATTTTCCCCATAGGGTTTCATTGATCGCTTACTCGTGAGTGTAGCACGGGCTGAGAAGGTCGCTGCCATGGGAAAGTTGACAGTTAAGCCTATCTAGTGACAACCCATAATAGGCTAGCTGGGTGATCTTGCAACTTGTATCATGCCGGAGTTTGATTTTCACCATAGGGTTTCATTGATCGCTTACTCGGCAACTTGTATGAAGCAGGATTTCTACTTTCCCCTTAGCGCTTCATTGATCGTGTACTCTTGAGTATAGCTCGGGCTGAGAATGACGCAGCCATGGGAAAGTTGACAGTTAAGCCTATCTAGTGACAGCCCATCATAGGCTAGCTGGGTGATCTTGCAACTTGTACCATGTCGGAGTTTGATTTTCCCCATAGGGTTTCATTGATCGTGTACTCTTGAGTGTAGCTCGGGCTGAGAAGGTCGCAGCCATGGGAAAGTTGACAGTTAAGCCTATCTAGTGACAGCCCATCATAGGCTAGCTGGGTGATCTTGCAACTTTTACCATGTCGGAGTTTGATTTTCCCCATAGGGTTTCATTGATCGCTTACTCGTGAGTGTAGCACGGGCTGAGAACGTCGCTGCCATGGGAAAGTTGACAGTTAAGCCTATCTATTGACAACCCATCATAGGCTAGCTGGGTGATCTTGCAACTTGTATCATGCCGGAGTTTGATTTTCACCATAGCGTTTCATTGACCGCTTACTCGGCAACTTGTATGAAGCAGGATTTCTACTTTCCCCTTAGCGCTTCATTGATCGTGTACTCTTGAGTATAGCTCGGGCTGAGAATGACGCAGCCATGGGAAAGTTGACAGTTAAGCCTATCTAGTGACAACCCATCATAGGCTAGCTGGGTGATCTTGCAACTTGTACCATGTCGGAGTTTGATTTTCCCCATAGGGTTTCATTGATCGTGTACTCTTGAGTGTAGCTCGGGCTGAGAAGGTCGCAGCCATGGGAAAGTTGACAGTTAAGCCTATCTAGTGACAGCCCATCATAGGCTAGCTGGGTGATCTTGCAACTTGTACCATGTCGGAGTTTGATTTTCCCCATAGGGTTTCATTGATCGCTTACTCGTGAGTGTAGCACGGGCTGAGAACGTCGCTGCCATGGGAAAGTTGACAGTTAAGCCTATCTAGTGACAACCCATCATAGGCTAGCTGGGTGATCTTGCAACTTGTATCATGCCGGAGTTTGATTTTCACCATAGGGTTTCATTGACCGCTTACTCGGCAACTTGTATGAAGCAGGATTTCTACTTTCCCCTTAGCGCTTCATTGATCGTGTACTCTTGAGTATAGCTCGGGCTGAGAATGACGCAGCCATGGGAAAGTTGACAGTTAAGCCTATCTAGTGACAGCCCATCATAGGCTAGCTGGGTGATCTTGCAACTTGTACCATGTCGGAGCTTGATTTTCCCCATAGGGTTTCATTGATCGTGTACTCTTGAGTGTAGCTCGGGCTGAGAAGGTCGCAGCCATGGGAAAGTTGACAGTTAAGCCTATCTAGTGACAGCCCATCATAGGCTAGCTGGGTGATCTTGCAACTTGTACCATGTCGGAGTTTGATTTTCCCCATAGGGTTTCATTGATCGCTTACTCGTGAGTGTAGCACGGGCTGAGAACGTCGCTGCCATGGGAAAGTTGACAGTTAAGCCTATCTAGTGACAACCCATCATAGGCTAGCTGGGTGATCTTGCAACTTGTATCATGCCGGAGTTTGATTTTCACCATAGGGTTTCATTGATCGCTTACTCGGCAACTTGTATAAAGCAGGATTTCTACTTTCCCCTTAGCGCTTCATTGATTGTGTACTCTTGAGTGTAGCTCGGGCTGAGAATGACGCAGCCATGGGAAAGTTGACAGTTAAGCCAATCTAGTGACAACCCATCATAGGCTAGCTGGGTGATCTTGCAACTTGTACCATGTCGGAGTTTGATTTTCCCCATAGGGTTTCATTGATCGCTTACTCGTGAGTGTAGCACGGGCTGAGAAGGTCGCTGCCATGGGAAAGTTGACAGTTAAGCCTATCTAGTGACAACCCATAATAGGCTAGCTGGGTGATCTTGCAACTTGTATCATGCCGGAGTTTGATTTTCACCATAGGGTTTCATTGATCGCTTACTCGGCAACTTGTATGAAGCAGGATTTCTACTTTCCCCTTAGCGCTTCATTGATCGTGTACTCTTGAGTATAGCTCGGGCTGAGAATGACGCAGCCATGGGAAAGTTGACAGTTAAGCCTATCTAGTGACAGCCCATCATAGGCTAGCTGGGTGATCTTGCAACTTGTACCATGTCGGAGTTTGATTTTCCCCATAGGGTTTCATTGATCGTGTACTCTTGAGTGTAGCTCGGGCTGAGAAGGTCGCAGCCATGGGAAAGTTGACAGTTAAGCCTATCTAGTGACAGCCCATCATAGGCTAGCTGGGTGATCTTGCAACTTGTACCATGTCGGAGTTTGATTTTCCCCATAGGGTTTCATTGATCGCTTACTCGTGAGTGTAGCACGGGCTGAGAAGGTCGCTGCCATGGGAAAGTTGACAGTTAAGCCTATCTAGTGACAACCCATAATAGGCTAGCTGGGTGATCTTGCAACTTGTATCATGCCGGAGTTTGATTTTCACCATAGGGTTTCATTGATCGCTTACTCGGCAACTTGTATGAAGCAGGATTTCTACTTTCCCCTTAGCGCTTCATTGATCGTGTACTCTTGAGTATAGCTCGGGCTGAGAATGACGCAGCCATGGGAAAGTTGACAGTTAAGCCTATCTAGTGACAGCCCATCATAGGCTAGCTGGGTGATCTTGCAACTTGTACCATGTCGGAGTTTGATTTTCCCCATAGGGTTTCATTGATCGTGTACTCTTGAGTGTAGCTCGGGCTGAGAAGGTCGCAGCCATGGGAAAGTTGACAGTTAAGCCTATCTAGTGACAGCCCATCATAGGCTAGCTGGGTGATCTTGCAACTTGTACCATGTCGGAGTTTGATTTTCCCCATAGGGTTTCATTGATCGCTTACTCGTGAGTGTAGCACGGGCTGAGAAGGTCGCTGCCATGGGAAAGTTGACAGTTAAGCCTATCTAGTGACAACCCATAATAGGCTAGCTGGGTGATCTTGCAACTTGTATCATGCCGGAGTTTGATTTTCACCATAGGGTTTCATTGATCGCTTACTCGGCAACTTGTATGAAGCAGGATTTCTACTTTCCCCTTAGCGCTTCATTGATTGTGTACTCTTGAGTGTAGCTCGGGCTGAGAATGACGCAGCCATGGGAAAGTTGACAGTTAAGCCTATCTAGTGACAACCCATCATAGGCTAGCTGGGTGATCTTGCAACTTGTACCATGTCGGAGCTTGATTTTCCCCATAGGGTTTCATTGATCGTGTACTCTTGAGTGTAGCTCGGGCTGAGAAGGTCGCAGCCATGGGAAAGTTGACAGTTAAGCCTATCTAGTGACAGCCCATCATAGGCTAGCTGGGTGATCTTGCAACTTGTACCATGTCGGAGTTTGATTTTCCCCATAGGGTTTCATTGATCGCTTACTCGTGAGTGTAGCACGGGCTGAGAACGTCGCTGCCATGGGAAAGTTGACAGTTAAGCCTATCTAGTGACAACCCATCATAGGCTAGCTGGGTGATCTTGCAACTTGTATCATGCCGGAGTTTGATTTTCACCATAGGGTTTCATTGATCGCTTACTCGGCAACTTGTATAAAGCAGGATTTCTACTTTCCCCTTAGCGCTTCATTGATTGTGTACTCTTGAGTGTAGCTCGGGCTGAGAATGACGCAGCCATGGGAAAGTTGACAGTTAAGCCAATCTAGTGACAACCCATCATAGGCTAGCTGGGTGATCTTGCAACTTGTACCATGTCGGAGTTTGATTTTCCCCATAGGGTTTCATTGATCGCTTACTCGTGAGTGTAGCACGGGCTGAGAAGGTCGCTGCCATGGGAAAGTTGACAGTTAAGCCTATCTAGTGACAACCCATAATAGGCTAGCTGGGTGATCTTGCAACTTGTATCATGCCGGAGTTTGATTTTCACCATAGGGTTTCATTGATCGCTTACTCGGCAACTTGTATGAAGCAGGATTTCTACTTTCCCCTTAGCGCTTCATTGATCGTGTACTCTTGAGTATAGCTCGGGCTGAGAATGACGCAGCCATGGGAAAGTTGACAGTTAAGCCTATCTAGTGACAGCCCATCATAGGCTAGCTGGGTGATCTTGCAACTTGTACCATGTCGGAGTTTGATTTTCCCCATAGGGTTTCATTGATCGTGTACTCTTGAGTGTAGCTCGGGCTGAGAAGGTCGCAGCCATGGGAAAGTTGACAGTTAAGCCTATCTAGTGACAGCCCATCATAGGCTAGCTGGGTGATCTTGCAACTTGTACCATGTCGGAGTTTGATTTTCCCCATAGGGTTTCATTGATCGCTTACTCGTGAGTGTAGCACGGGCTGAGAAGGTCGCTGCCATGGGAAAGTTGACAGTTAAGCCTATCTAGTGACAACCCATAATAGGCTAGCTGGGTGATCTTGCAACTTGTATCATGCCGGAGTTTGATTTTCACCATAGGGTTTCATTGATCGCTTACTCGGCAACTTGTATGAAGCAGGATTTCTACTTTCCCCTTAGCGCTTCATTGATCGTGTACTCTTGAGTATAGCTCGGGCTGAGAATGACGCAGCCATGGGAAAGTTGACAGTTAAGCCTATCTAGTGACAGCCCATCATAGGCTAGCTGGGTGATCTTGCAACTTGTACCATGTCGGAGTTTGATTTTCCCCATAGGGTTTCATTGATCGTGTACTCTTGAGTGTAGCTCGGGCTGAGAAGGTCGCAGCCATGGGAAAGTTGACAGTTAAGCCTATCTAGTGACAGCCCATCATAGGCTAGCTGGGTGATCTTGCAACTTGTACCATGTCGGAGTTTGATTTTCCCCATAGGGTTTCATTGATCGCTTACTCGTGAGTGTAGCACGGGCTGAGAAGGTCGCTGCCATGGGAAAGTTGACAGTTAAGCCTATCTAGTGACAACCCATAATAGGCTAGCTGGGTGATCTTGCAACTTGTATCATGCCGGAGTTTGATTTTCACCATAGGGTTTCATTGATCGCTTACTCGGCAACTTGTATGAAGCAGGATTTCTACTTTCCCCTTAGCGCTTCATTGATTGTGTACTCTTGAGTGTAGCTCGGGCTGAGAATGACGCAGCCATGGGAAAGTTGACAGTTAAGCCTATCTAGTGACAACCCATCATAGGCTAGCTGGGTGATCTTGCAACTTGTACCATGTCGGAGTTTGATTTTCCCCATAGGGTTTCATTGATCGTGTACTCTTGAGTGTAGCTCGGGCTGAGAAGGTCGCAGCCATGGGAAAGTTGACAGTTAAGCCTATCTAGTGACAGCCCATCATAGGCTAGCTGGGTGATCTTGCAACTTTTACCATGTCGGAGTTTGATTTTCCCCATAGGGTTTCATTGATCGCTTACTCGTGAGTGTAGCACGGGCTGAGAACGTCGCTGCCATGGGAAAGTTGACAGTTAAGCCTATCTATTGACAACCCATCATAGGCTAGCTGGGTGATCTTGCAACTTGTATCATGCCGGAGTTTGATTTTCACCATAGCGTTTCATTGACCGCTTACTCGGCAACTTGTATGAAGCAGGATTTCTACTTTCCCCTTAGCGCTTCATTGATCGTGTACTCTTGAGTATAGCTCGGGCTGAGAATGACGCAGCCATGGGAAAGTTGACAGTTAAGCCTATCTAGTGACAACCCATCATAGGCTAGCTGGGTGATCTTGCAACTTGTACCATGTCGGAGTTTGATTTTCCCCATAGGGTTTCATTGATCGTGTACTCTTGAGTGTAGCTCGGGCTGAGAAGGTCGCAGCCATGGGAAAGTTGACAGTTAAGCCTATCTAGTGACAGCCCATCATAGGCTAGCTGGGTGATCTTGCAACTTGTACCATGTCGGAGTTTGATTTTCCCCATAGGGTTTCATTGATCGCTTACTCGTGAGTGTAGCACGGGCTGAGAAGGTCGCTGCCATGGGAAAGTTGACAGTTAAGCCTATCTAGTGACAACCCATCATAGGCTAGCTGGGTGATCTTGCAACTTGTATCATGCCGGAGTTTGATTTTCACCATAGGGTTTCATTGATCGCTTACTCGGCAACTTGTATGAAGCAGGATTTCTACTTTCCCCTTAGCGCTTCAATGATTGTGTACTCTTGAGTGTAGCTCGGGCTGAGAATGACGCAGCCATGGGAAGGTTGACAGTTAAGCCTATCTAGTGACAACCCATCATAGGCTAGCTGGGTGATCTTGCAACTTGTACCATGTCGGAGTTTGATTTTCCCCATAGGGTTTCATTGATCGTGTACTCTTGAGTGTAGCTCGGGCTGAGAAGGTCGCAGCCATGGGAAAGTTGACAGTTAAGCCTATCTAGTGACAGCCCATCATAGGCTAGCTGGGTGATCTTGCAACTTGTACCATGTCGGAGTTTGATTTTCCCCATAGGGTTTCATTGATCGTGTACTCTTGAGTGTAGCTCGGGCTGAGAAGGTCGCAGCCATGGGAAAGTTGACAGTTAAGCCTATCTAGTGACAGCCCATCATAGGCTAGCTGGGTGATCTTGCAACTTGTACCATGTCGGAGTTTGATTTTCCCCATAGGGTTTCATTGATCGCTTACTCGTGAGTGTAGCACGGGCTGAGAACGTCGCTGCCATGGGAAAGTTGACAGTTAAGCCTATCTAGTGACAACCCATCATAGGCTAGCTGGGTGATCTTGCAACTTGTATCATGCCGGAGTTTGATTTTCACCATAGGGTTTCATTGACCGCTTACTCGGCAACTTGTATGAAGCAGGATTTCTACTTTCCCCTTAGCGCTTCATTGATCGTGTACTCTTGAGTATAGCTCGGGCTGAGAATGACGCAGCCATGGGAAAGTTGACAGTTAAGCCTATCTAGTGACAGCCCATCATAGGCTAGCTGGGTGATCTTGCAACTTGTACCATGTCGGAGTTTGATTTTCCCCATAGGGTTTCATTGATCGTGTACTCTTGAGTGTAGCTCGGGCTGAGAAGGTCGCAGCCATGGGAAAGTTGACAGTTAAGCCTATCTAGTGACAGCCCATCATAGGCTAGCTGGGTGATCTTGCAACTTGTACCATGTCGGAGTTTGATTTTCCCCATAGGGTTTCATTGATCGCTTACTCGTGAGTGTAGCACGGGCTGAGAAGGTCGCTGCCATGGGAAAGTTGACAGTTAAGCCTATCTAGTGACAACCCATAATAGGCTAGCTGGGTGATCTTGCAACTTGTATCATGCCGGAGTTTGATTTTCACCATAGGGTTTCATTGATCGCTTACTCGGCAACTTGTATGAAGCAGGATTTCTACTTTCCCCTTAGCGCTTCATTGATTGTGTACTCTTGAGTGTAGCTCGGGCTGAGAATGACGCAGCCATGGGAAAGTTGACAGTTAAGCCTATCTAGTGACAACCCATCATAGGCTAGCTGGGTGATCTTGCAACTTGTACCATGTCGGAGCTTGATTTTCCCCATAGGGTTTCATTGATCGTGTACTCTTGAGTGTAGCTCGGGCTGAGAAGGTCGCAGCCATGGGAAAGTTGACAGTTAAGCCTATCTAGTGACAGCCCATCATAGGCTAGCTGGGTGATCTTGCAACTTGTACCATGTCGGAGTTTGATTTTCCCCATAGGGTTTCATTGATCGCTTACTCGTGAGTGTAGCACGGGCTGAGAACGTCGCTGCCATGGGAAAGTTGACAGTTAAGCCTATCTAGTGACAACCCATCATAGGCTAGCTGGGTGATCTTGCAACTTGTATCATGCCGGAGTTTGATTTTCACCATAGGGTTTCATTGATCGCTTACTCGGCAACTTGTATAAAGCAGGATTTCTACTTTCCCCTTAGCGCTTCATTGATTGTGTACTCTTGAGTGTAGCTCGGGCTGAGAATGACGCAGCCATGGGAAAGTTGACAGTTAAGCCAATCTAGTGACAACCCATCATAGGCTAGCTGGGTGATCTTGCAACTTGTACCATGTCGGAGTTTGATTTTCCCCATAGGGTTTCATTGATCGCTTACTCGTGAGTGTAGCACGGGCTGAGAAGGTCGCTGCCATGGGAAAGTTGACAGTTAAGCCTATCTAGTGACAACCCATAATAGGCTAGCTGGGTGATCTTGCAACTTGTATCATGCCGGAGTTTGATTTTCACCATAGGGTTTCATTGATCGCTTACTCGGCAACTTGTATGAAGCAGGATTTCTACTTTCCCCTTAGCGCTTCATTGATCGTGTACTCTTGAGTATAGCTCGGGCTGAGAATGACGCAGCCATGGGAAAGTTGACAGTTAAGCCTATCTAGTGACAGCCCATCATAGGCTAGCTGGGTGATCTTGCAACTTGTACCATGTCGGAGTTTGATTTTCCCCATAGGGTTTCATTGATCGTGTACTCTTGAGTGTAGCTCGGGCTGAGAAGGTCGCAGCCATGGGAAAGTTGACAGTTAAGCCTATCTAGTGACAGCCCATCATAGGCTAGCTGGGTGATCTTGCAACTTGTACCATGTCGGAGCTTGATTTTCCCCATAGGGTTTCATTGATCGTGTACTCTTGAGTGTAGCTCGGGCTGAGAAGGTCGCAGCCATGGGAAAGTTGACAGTTAAGCCTATCTAGTGACAGCCCATCATAGGCTAGCTGGGTGATCTTGCAACTTGTACCATGTCGGAGTTTGATTTTCCCCATAGGGTTTCATTGATCGCTTACTCGTGAGTGTAGCACGGGCTGAGAACGTCGCTGCCATGGGAAAGTTGACAGTTAAGCCTATCTAGTGACAACCCATCATAGGCTAGCTGGGTGATCTTGCAACTTGTATCATGCCGGAGTTTGATTTTCACCATAGGGTTTCATTGATCGCTTACTCGGCAACTTGTATAAAGCAGGATTTCTACTTTCCCCTTAGCGCTTCATTGATTGTGTACTCTTGAGTGTAGCTCGGGCTGAGAATGACGCAGCCATGGGAAAGTTGACAGTTAAGCCAATCTAGTGACAACCCATCATAGGCTAGCTGGGTGATCTTGCAACTTGTACCATGTCGGAGTTTGATTTTCCCCATAGGGTTTCATTGATCGCTTACTCGTGAGTGTAGCACGGGCTGAGAAGGTCGCTGCCATGGGAAAGTTGACAGTTAAGCCTATCTAGTGACAACCCATAATAGGCTAGCTGGGTGATCTTGCAACTTGTATCATGCCGGAGTTTGATTTTCACCATAGGGTTTCATTGATCGCTTACTCGGCAACTTGTATGAAGCAGGATTTCTACTTTCCCCTTAGCGCTTCATTGATCGTGTACTCTTGAGTATAGCTCGGGCTGAGAATGACGCAGCCATGGGAAAGTTGACAGTTAAGCCTATCTAGTGACAGCCCATCATAGGCTAGCTGGGTGATCTTGCAACTTGTACCATGTCGGAGTTTGATTTTCCCCATAGGGTTTCATTGATCGTGTACTCTTGAGTGTAGCTCGGGCTGAGAAGGTCGCAGCCATGGGAAAGTTGACAGTTAAGCCTATCTAGTGACAGCCCATCATAGGCTAGCTGGGTGATCTTGCAACTTGTACCATGTCGGAGTTTGATTTTCCCCATAGGGTTTCATTGATCGCTTACTCGTGAGTGTAGCACGGGCTGAGAAGGTCGCTGCCATGGGAAAGTTGACAGTTAAGCCTATCTAGTGACAACCCATAATAGGCTAGCTGGGTGATCTTGCAACTTGTATCATGCCGGAGTTTGATTTTCACCATAGGGTTTCATTGATCGCTTACTCGGCAACTTGTATGAAGCAGGATTTCTACTTTCCCCTTAGCGCTTCATTGATCGTGTACTCTTGAGTATAGCTCGGGCTGAGAATGACGCAGCCATGGGAAAGTTGACAGTTAAGCCTATCTAGTGACAGCCCATCATAGGCTAGCTGGGTGATCTTGCAACTTGTACCATGTCGGAGTTTGATTTTCCCCATAGGGTTTCATTGATCGTGTACTCTTGAGTGTAGCTCGGGCTGAGAAGGTCGCAGCCATGGGAAAGTTGACAGTTAAGCCTATCTAGTGACAGCCCATCATAGGCTAGCTGGGTGATCTTGCAACTTGTACCATGTCGGAGTTTGATTTTCCCCATAGGGTTTCATTGATCGCTTACTCGTGAGTGTAGCACGGGCTGAGAAGGTCGCTGCCATGGGAAAGTTGACAGTTAAGCCTATCTAGTGACAACCCATAATAGGCTAGCTGGGTGATCTTGCAACTTGTATCATGCCGGAGTTTGATTTTCACCATAGGGTTTCATTGATCGCTTACTCGGCAACTTGTATGAAGCAGGATTTCTACTTTCCCCTTAGCGCTTCATTGATTGTGTACTCTTGAGTGTAGCTCGGGCTGAGAATGACGCAGCCATGGGAAAGTTGACAGTTAAGCCTATCTAGTGACAACCCATCATAGGCTAGCTGGGTGATCTTGCAACTTGTACCATGTCGGAGTTTGATTTTCCCCATAGGGTTTCATTGATCGTGTACTCTTGAGTGTAGCTCGGGCTGAGAAGGTCGCAGCCATGGGAAAGTTGACAGTTAAGCCTATCTAGTGACAGCCCATCATAGGCTAGCTGGGTGATCTTGCAACTTTTACCATGTCGGAGTTTGATTTTCCCCATAGGGTTTCATTGATCGCTTACTCGTGAGTGTAGCACGGGCTGAGAACGTCGCTGCCATGGGAAAGTTGACAGTTAAGCCTATCTATTGACAACCCATCATAGGCTAGCTGGGTGATCTTGCAACTTGTATCATGCCGGAGTTTGATTTTCACCATAGCGTTTCATTGACCGCTTACTCGGCAACTTGTATGAAGCAGGATTTCTACTTTCCCCTTAGCGCTTCATTGATCGTGTACTCTTGAGTATAGCTCGGGCTGAGAATGACGCAGCCATGGGAAAGTTGACAGTTAAGCCTATCTAGTGACAACCCATCATAGGCTAGCTGGGTGATCTTGCAACTTGTACCATGTCGGAGTTTGATTTTCCCCATAGGGTTTCATTGATCGTGTACTCTTGAGTGTAGCTCGGGCTGAGAAGGTCGCAGCCATGGGAAAGTTGACAGTTAAGCCTATCTAGTGACAGCCCATCATAGGCTAGCTGGGTGATCTTGCAACTTGTACCATGTCGGAGTTTGATTTTCCCCATAGGGTTTCATTGATCGCTTACTCGTGAGTGTAGCACGGGCTGAGAACGTCGCTGCCATGGGAAAGTTGACAGTTAAGCCTATCTAGTGACAACCCATCATAGGCTAGCTGGGTGATCTTGCAACTTGTATCATGCCGGAGTTTGATTTTCACCATAGGGTTTCATTGACCGCTTACTCGGCAACTTGTATGAAGCAGGATTTCTACTTTCCCCTTAGCGCTTCATTGATCGTGTACTCTTGAGTATAGCTCGGGCTGAGAATGACGCAGCCATGGGAAAGTTGACAGTTAAGCCTATCTAGTGACAGCCCATCATAGGCTAGCTGGGTGATCTTGCAACTTGTACCATGTCGGAGCTTGATTTTCCCCATAGGGTTTCATTGATCGTGTACTCTTGAGTGTAGCTCGGGCTGAGAAGGTCGCAGCCATGGGAAAGTTGACAGTTAAGCCTATCTAGTGACAGCCCATCATAGGCTAGCTGGGTGATCTTGCAACTTGTACCATGTCGGAGTTTGATTTTCCCCATAGGGTTTCATTGATCGCTTACTCGTGAGTGTAGCACGGGCTGAGAACGTCGCTGCCATGGGAAAGTTGACAGTTAAGCCTATCTAGTGACAACCCATCATAGGCTAGCTGGGTGATCTTGCAACTTGTATCATGCCGGAGTTTGATTTTCACCATAGGGTTTCATTGATCGCTTACTCGGCAACTTGTATAAAGCAGGATTTCTACTTTCCCCTTAGCGCTTCATTGATTGTGTACTCTTGAGTGTAGCTCGGGCTGAGAATGACGCAGCCATGGGAAAGTTGACAGTTAAGCCAATCTAGTGACAACCCATCATAGGCTAGCTGGGTGATCTTGCAACTTGTACCATGTCGGAGTTTGATTTTCCCCATAGGGTTTCATTGATCGCTTACTCGTGAGTGTAGCACGGGCTGAGAAGGTCGCTGCCATGGGAAAGTTGACAGTTAAGCCTATCTAGTGACAACCCATAATAGGCTAGCTGGGTGATCTTGCAACTTGTATCATGCCGGAGTTTGATTTTCACCATAGGGTTTCATTGATCGCTTACTCGGCAACTTGTATGAAGCAGGATTTCTACTTTCCCCTTAGCGCTTCATTGATCGTGTACTCTTGAGTATAGCTCGGGCTGAGAATGACGCAGCCATGGGAAAGTTGACAGTTAAGCCTATCTAGTGACAGCCCATCATAGGCTAGCTGGGTGATCTTGCAACTTGTACCATGTCGGAGTTTGATTTTCCCCATAGGGTTTCATTGATCGTGTACTCTTGAGTGTAGCTCGGGCTGAGAAGGTCGCAGCCATGGGAAAGTTGACAGTTAAGCCTATCTAGTGACAGCCCATCATAGGCTAGCTGGGTGATCTTGCAACTTGTACCATGTCGGAGTTTGATTTTCCCCATAGGGTTTCATTGATCGCTTACTCGTGAGTGTAGCACGGGCTGAGAAGGTCGCTGCCATGGGAAAGTTGACAGTTAAGCCTATCTAGTGACAACCCATAATAGGCTAGCTGGGTGATCTTGCAACTTGTATCATGCCGGAGTTTGATTTTCACCATAGGGTTTCATTGATCGCTTACTCGGCAACTTGTATGAAGCAGGATTTCTACTTTCCCCTTAGCGCTTCATTGATCGTGTACTCTTGAGTATAGCTCGGGCTGAGAATGACGCAGCCATGGGAAAGTTGACAGTTAAGCCTATCTAGTGACAGCCCATCATAGGCTAGCTGGGTGATCTTGCAACTTGTACCATGTCGGAGTTTGATTTTCCCCATAGGGTTTCATTGATCGTGTACTCTTGAGTGTAGCTCGGGCTGAGAAGGTCGCAGCCATGGGAAAGTTGACAGTTAAGCCTATCTAGTGACAGCCCATCATAGGCTAGCTGGGTGATCTTGCAACTTGTACCATGTCGGAGTTTGATTTTCCCCATAGGGTTTCATTGATCGCTTACTCGTGAGTGTAGCACGGGCTGAGAAGGTCGCTGCCATGGGAAAGTTGACAGTTAAGCCTATCTAGTGACAACCCATAATAGGCTAGCTGGGTGATCTTGCAACTTGTATCATGCCGGAGTTTGATTTTCACCATAGGGTTTCATTGATCGCTTACTCGGCAACTTGTATGAAGCAGGATTTCTACTTTCCCCTTAGCGCTTCATTGATTGTGTACTCTTGAGTGTAGCTCGGGCTGAGAATGACGCAGCCATGGGAAAGTTGACAGTTAAGCCTATCTAGTGACAACCCATCATAGGCTAGCTGGGTGATCTTGCAACTTGTACCATGTCGGAGCTTGATTTTCCCCATAGGGTTTCATTGATCGTGTACTCTTGAGTGTAGCTCGGGCTGAGAAGGTCGCAGCCATGGGAAAGTTGACAGTTAAGCCTATCTAGTGACAGCCCATCATAGGCTAGCTGGGTGATCTTGCAACTTGTACCATGTCGGAGTTTGATTTTCCCCATAGGGTTTCATTGATCGCTTACTCGTGAGTGTAGCACGGGCTGAGAACGTCGCTGCCATGGGAAAGTTGACAGTTAAGCCTATCTAGTGACAACCCATCATAGGCTAGCTGGGTGATCTTGCAACTTGTATCATGCCGGAGTTTGATTTTCACCATAGGGTTTCATTGATCGCTTACTCGGCAACTTGTATAAAGCAGGATTTCTACTTTCCCCTTAGCGCTTCATTGATTGTGTACTCTTGAGTGTAGCTCGGGCTGAGAATGACGCAGCCATGGGAAAGTTGACAGTTAAGCCAATCTAGTGACAACCCATCATAGGCTAGCTGGGTGATCTTGCAACTTGTACCATGTCGGAGTTTGATTTTCCCCATAGGGTTTCATTGATCGCTTACTCGTGAGTGTAGCACGGGCTGAGAAGGTCGCTGCCATGGGAAAGTTGACAGTTAAGCCTATCTAGTGACAACCCATAATAGGCTAGCTGGGTGATCTTGCAACTTGTATCATGCCGGAGTTTGATTTTCACCATAGGGTTTCATTGATCGCTTACTCGGCAACTTGTATGAAGCAGGATTTCTACTTTCCCCTTAGCGCTTCATTGATCGTGTACTCTTGAGTATAGCTCGGGCTGAGAATGACGCAGCCATGGGAAAGTTGACAGTTAAGCCTATCTAGTGACAGCCCATCATAGGCTAGCTGGGTGATCTTGCAACTTGTACCATGTCGGAGTTTGATTTTCCCCATAGGGTTTCATTGATCGTGTACTCTTGAGTGTAGCTCGGGCTGAGAAGGTCGCAGCCATGGGAAAGTTGACAGTTAAGCCTATCTAGTGACAGCCCATCATAGGCTAGCTGGGTGATCTTGCAACTTGTACCATGTCGGAGTTTGATTTTCCCCATAGGGTTTCATTGATCGCTTACTCGTGAGTGTAGCACGGGCTGAGAAGGTCGCTGCCATGGGAAAGTTGACAGTTAAGCCTATCTAGTGACAACCCATAATAGGCTAGCTGGGTGATCTTGCAACTTGTATCATGCCGGAGTTTGATTTTCACCATAGGGTTTCATTGATCGCTTACTCGGCAACTTGTATGAAGCAGGATTTCTACTTTCCCCTTAGCGCTTCATTGATCGTGTACTCTTGAGTATAGCTCGGGCTGAGAATGACGCAGCCATGGGAAAGTTGACAGTTAAGCCTATCTAGTGACAGCCCATCATAGGCTAGCTGGGTGATCTTGCAACTTGTACCATGTCGGAGTTTGATTTTCCCCATAGGGTTTCATTGATCGTGTACTCTTGAGTGTAGCTCGGGCTGAGAAGGTCGCAGCCATGGGAAAGTTGACAGTTAAGCCTATCTAGTGACAGCCCATCATAGGCTAGCTGGGTGATCTTGCAACTTGTACCATGTCGGAGTTTGATTTTCCCCATAGGGTTTCATTGATCGCTTACTCGTGAGTGTAGCACGGGCTGAGAAGGTCGCTGCCATGGGAAAGTTGACAGTTAAGCCTATCTAGTGACAACCCATAATAGGCTAGCTGGGTGATCTTGCAACTTGTATCATGCCGGAGTTTGATTTTCACCATAGGGTTTCATTGATCGCTTACTCGGCAACTTGTATGAAGCAGGATTTCTACTTTCCCCTTAGCGCTTCATTGATTGTGTACTCTTGAGTGTAGCTCGGGCTGAGAATGACGCAGCCATGGGAAAGTTGACAGTTAAGCCTATCTAGTGACAACCCATCATAGGCTAGCTGGGTGATCTTGCAACTTGTACCATGTCGGAGTTTGATTTTCCCCATAGGGTTTCATTGATCGTGTACTCTTGAGTGTAGCTCGGGCTGAGAAGGTCGCAGCCATGGGAAAGTTGACAGTTAAGCCTATCTAGTGACAGCCCATCATAGGCTAGCTGGGTGATCTTGCAACTTTTACCATGTCGGAGTTTGATTTTCCCCATAGGGTTTCATTGATCGCTTACTCGTGAGTGTAGCACGGGCTGAGAACGTCGCTGCCATGGGAAAGTTGACAGTTAAGCCTATCTATTGACAACCCATCATAGGCTAGCTGGGTGATCTTGCAACTTGTATCATGCCGGAGTTTGATTTTCACCATAGCGTTTCATTGACCGCTTACTCGGCAACTTGTATGAAGCAGGATTTCTACTTTCCCCTTAGCGCTTCATTGATCGTGTACTCTTGAGTATAGCTCGGGCTGAGAATGACGCAGCCATGGGAAAGTTGACAGTTAAGCCTATCTAGTGACAACCCATCATAGGCTAGCTGGGTGATCTTGCAACTTGTACCATGTCGGAGTTTGATTTTCCCCATAGGGTTTCATTGATCGTGTACTCTTGAGTGTAGCTCGGGCTGAGAAGGTCGCAGCCATGGGAAAGTTGACAGTTAAGCCTATCTAGTGACAGCCCATCATAGGCTAGCTGGGTGATCTTGCAACTTGTACCATGTCGGAGTTTGATTTTCCCCATAGGGTTTTATTGATCGCTTACTCGTGAGTGTAGCACGGGCTGAGAAGGTCGCTGCCATGGGAAAGTTGACAGTTAAGCCTATCTAGTGACAACCCATCATAGGCTAGCTGGGTGATCTTGCAACTTGTATCATGCCGGAGTTTGATTTTCACCATAGGGTTTCATTGATCGCTTACTCGGCAACTTGTATGAAGCAGGATTTCTACTTTCCCCTTAGCGCTTCAATGATTGTGTACTCTTGAGTGTAGCTCGGGCTGAGAATGACGCAGCCATGGGAAGGTTGACAGTTAAGCCTATCTAGTGACAACCCATCATAGGCTAGCTGGGTGATCTTGCAACTTGTATCATGCCGGAGTTTGATTTTCACCATAGGGTTTCATTGATCGCTTACTCGGCAACTTGTATGAAGCAGGATTTCTACTTTCCCCTTAGCGCTTCAATGATTGTGTACTCTTGAGTGTAGCTCGGGCTGAGAATGACGCAGCCATGGGAAGGTTGACAGTTAAGCCTATCTAGTGACAACCCATCATAGGCTAGCTGGGTGATCTTGCAACTTGTACCATGTCGGAGTTTGATTTTCCCCATAGGGTTTCATTGATCGTGTACTCTTGAGTGTAGCTCGGGCTGAGAAGGTCGCAGCCATGGGAAAGTTGACAGTTAAGCCTATCTAGTGACAGCCCATCATAGGCTAGCTGGGTGATCTTGCAACTTGTACCATGTCGGAGTTTGATTTTCCCCATAGGGTTTCATTGATCGCTTACTCGTGAGTGTAGCACGGGCTGAGAACGTCGCTGCCATGGGAAAGTTGACAGTTAAGCCTATCTAGTGACAACCCATCATAGGCTAGCTGGGTGATCTTGCAACTTGTATCATGCCGGAGTTTGATTTTCACCATAGGGTTTCATTGACCGCTTACTCGGCAACTTGTATGAAGCAGGATTTCTACTTTCCCCTTAGCGCTTCATTGATCGTGTACTCTTGAGTATAGCTCGGGCTGAGAATGACGCAGCCATGGGAAAGTTGACAGTTAAGCCTATCTAGTGACAGCCCATCATAGGCTAGCTGGGTGATCTTGCAACTTGTACCATGTCGGAGTTTGATTTTCCCCATAGGGTTTCATTGATCGTGTACTCTTGAGTGTAGCTCGGGCTGAGAAGGTCGCAGCCATGGGAAAGTTGACAGTTAAGCCTATCTAGTGACAGCCCATCATAGGCTAGCTGGGTGATCTTGCAACTTGTACCATGTCGGAGTTTGATTTTCCCCATAGGGTTTCATTGATCGCTTACTCGTGAGTGTAGCACGGGCTGAGAAGGTCGCTGCCATGGGAAAGTTGACAGTTAAGCCTATCTAGTGACAACCCATAATAGGCTAGCTGGGTGATCTTGCAACTTGTATCATGCCGGAGTTTGATTTTCACCATAGGGTTTCATTGATCGCTTACTCGGCAACTTGTATGAAGCAGGATTTCTACTTTCCCCTTAGCGCTTCATTGATTGTGTACTCTTGAGTGTAGCTCGGGCTGAGAATGACGCAGCCATGGGAAAGTTGACAGTTAAGCCTATCTAGTGACAACCCATCATAGGCTAGCTGGGTGATCTTGCAACTTGTACCATGTCGGAGCTTGATTTTCCCCATAGGGTTTCATTGATCGTGTACTCTTGAGTGTAGCTCGGGCTGAGAAGGTCGCAGCCATGGGAAAGTTGACAGTTAAGCCTATCTAGTGACAGCCCATCATAGGCTAGCTGGGTGATCTTGCAACTTGTACCATGTCGGAGTTTGATTTTCCCCATAGGGTTTCATTGATCGCTTACTCGTGAGTGTAGCACGGGCTGAGAACGTCGCTGCCATGGGAAAGTTGACAGTTAAGCCTATCTAGTGACAACCCATCATAGGCTAGCTGGGTGATCTTGCAACTTGTATCATGCCGGAGTTTGATTTTCACCATAGGGTTTCATTGATCGCTTACTCGGCAACTTGTATAAAGCAGGATTTCTACTTTCCCCTTAGCGCTTCATTGATTGTGTACTCTTGAGTGTAGCTCGGGCTGAGAATGACGCAGCCATGGGAAAGTTGACAGTTAAGCCAATCTAGTGACAACCCATCATAGGCTAGCTGGGTGATCTTGCAACTTGTACCATGTCGGAGTTTGATTTTCCCCATAGGGTTTCATTGATCGCTTACTCGTGAGTGTAGCACGGGCTGAGAAGGTCGCTGCCATGGGAAAGTTGACAGTTAAGCCTATCTAGTGACAACCCATAATAGGCTAGCTGGGTGATCTTGCAACTTGTATCATGCCGGAGTTTGATTTTCACCATAGGGTTTCATTGATCGCTTACTCGGCAACTTGTATGAAGCAGGATTTCTACTTTCCCCTTAGCGCTTCATTGATCGTGTACTCTTGAGTATAGCTCGGGCTGAGAATGACGCAGCCATGGGAAAGTTGACAGTTAAGCCTATCTAGTGACAGCCCATCATAGGCTAGCTGGGTGATCTTGCAACTTGTACCATGTCGGAGTTTGATTTTCCCCATAGGGTTTCATTGATCGTGTACTCTTGAGTGTAGCTCGGGCTGAGAAGGTCGCAGCCATGGGAAAGTTGACAGTTAAGCCTATCTAGTGACAGCCCATCATAGGCTAGCTGGGTGATCTTGCAACTTGTACCATGTCGGAGTTTGATTTTCCCCATAGGGTTTCATTGATCGCTTACTCGTGAGTGTAGCACGGGCTGAGAAGGTCGCTGCCATGGGAAAGTTGACAGTTAAGCCTATCTAGTGACAACCCATAATAGGCTAGCTGGGTGATCTTGCAACTTGTATCATGCCGGAGTTTGATTTTCACCATAGGGTTTCATTGATCGCTTACTCGGCAACTTGTATGAAGCAGGATTTCTACTTTCCCCTTAGCGCTTCATTGATCGTGTACTCTTGAGTATAGCTCGGGCTGAGAATGACGCAGCCATGGGAAAGTTGACAGTTAAGCCTATCTAGTGACAGCCCATCATAGGCTAGCTGGGTGATCTTGCAACTTGTACCATGTCGGAGTTTGATTTTCCCCATAGGGTTTCATTGATCGTGTACTCTTGAGTGTAGCTCGGGCTGAGAAGGTCGCAGCCATGGGAAAGTTGACAGTTAAGCCTATCTAGTGACAGCCCATCATAGGCTAGCTGGGTGATCTTGCAACTTGTACCATGTCGGAGTTTGATTTTCCCCATAGGGTTTCATTGATCGCTTACTCGTGAGTGTAGCACGGGCTGAGAAGGTCGCTGCCATGGGAAAGTTGACAGTTAAGCCTATCTAGTGACAACCCATAATAGGCTAGCTGGGTGATCTTGCAACTTGTATCATGCCGGAGTTTGATTTTCACCATAGGGTTTCATTGATCGCTTACTCGGCAACTTGTATGAAGCAGGATTTCTACTTTCCCCTTAGCGCTTCATTGATTGTGTACTCTTGAGTGTAGCTCGGGCTGAGAATGACGCAGCCATGGGAAAGTTGACAGTTAAGCCTATCTAGTGACAACCCATCATAGGCTAGCTGGGTGATCTTGCAACTTGTACCATGTCGGAGCTTGATTTTCCCCATAGGGTTTCATTGATCGTGTACTCTTGAGTGTAGCTCGGGCTGAGAAGGTCGCAGCCATGGGAAAGTTGACAGTTAAGCCTATCTAGTGACAGCCCATCATAGGCTAGCTGGGTGATCTTGCAACTTGTACCATGTCGGAGTTTGATTTTCCCCATAGGGTTTCATTGATCGCTTACTCGTGAGTGTAGCACGGGCTGAGAACGTCGCTGCCATGGGAAAGTTGACAGTTAAGCCTATCTAGTGACAACCCATCATAGGCTAGCTGGGTGATCTTGCAACTTGTATCATGCCGGAGTTTGATTTTCACCATAGGGTTTCATTGATCGCTTACTCGGCAACTTGTATAAAGCAGGATTTCTACTTTCCCCTTAGCGCTTCATTGATTGTGTACTCTTGAGTGTAGCTCGGGCTGAGAATGACGCAGCCATGGGAAAGTTGACAGTTAAGCCAATCTAGTGACAACCCATCATAGGCTAGCTGGGTGATCTTGCAACTTGTACCATGTCGGAGTTTGATTTTCCCCATAGGGTTTCATTGATCGCTTACTCGTGAGTGTAGCACGGGCTGAGAAGGTCGCTGCCATGGGAAAGTTGACAGTTAAGCCTATCTAGTGACAACCCATAATAGGCTAGCTGGGTGATCTTGCAACTTGTATCATGCCGGAGTTTGATTTTCACCATAGGGTTTCATTGATCGCTTACTCGGCAACTTGTATGAAGCAGGATTTCTACTTTCCCCTTAGCGCTTCATTGATCGTGTACTCTTGAGTATAGCTCGGGCTGAGAATGACGCAGCCATGGGAAAGTTGACAGTTAAGCCTATCTAGTGACAGCCCATCATAGGCTAGCTGGGTGATCTTGCAACTTGTACCATGTCGGAGTTTGATTTTCCCCATAGGGTTTCATTGATCGTGTACTCTTGAGTGTAGCTCGGGCTGAGAAGGTCGCAGCCATGGGAAAGTTGACAGTTAAGCCTATCTAGTGACAGCCCATCATAGGCTAGCTGGGTGATCTTGCAACTTGTACCATGTCGGAGTTTGATTTTCCCCATAGGGTTTCATTGATCGCTTACTCGTGAGTGTAGCACGGGCTGAGAAGGTCGCTGCCATGGGAAAGTTGACAGTTAAGCCTATCTAGTGACAACCCATAATAGGCTAGCTGGGTGATCTTGCAACTTGTATCATGCCGGAGTTTGATTTTCACCATAGGGTTTCATTGATCGCTTACTCGGCAACTTGTATGAAGCAGGATTTCTACTTTCCCCTTAGCGCTTCATTGATTGTGTACTCTTGAGTGTAGCTCGGGCTGAGAATGACGCAGCCATGGGAAAGTTGACAGTTAAGCCTATCTAGTGACAACCCATCATAGGCTAGCTGGGTGATCTTGCAACTTGTACCATGTCGGAGTTTGATTTTCCCCATAGGGTTTCATTGATCGTGTACTCTTGAGTGTAGCTCGGGCTGAGAAGGTCGCAGCCATGGGAAAGTTGACAGTTAAGCCTATCTAGTGACAGCCCATCATAGGCTAGCTGGGTGATCTTGCAACTTTTACCATGTCGGAGTTTGATTTTCCCCATAGGGTTTCATTGATCGCTTACTCGTGAGTGTAGCACGGGCTGAGAACGTCGCTGCCATGGGAAAGTTGACAGTTAAGCCTATCTATTGACAACCCATCATAGGCTAGCTGGGTGATCTTGCAACTTGTATCATGCCGGAGTTTGATTTTCACCATAGCGTTTCATTGACCGCTTACTCGGCAACTTGTATGAAGCAGGATTTCTACTTTCCCCTTAGCGCTTCATTGATCGTGTACTCTTGAGTATAGCTCGGGCTGAGAATGACGCAGCCATGGGAAAGTTGACAGTTAAGCCTATCTAGTGACAACCCATCATAGGCTAGCTGGGTGATCTTGCAACTTGTACCATGTCGGAGTTTGATTTTCCCCATAGGGTTTCATTGATCGTGTACTCTTGAGTGTAGCTCGGGCTGAGAAGGTCGCAGCCATGGGAAAGTTGACAGTTAAGCCTATCTAGTGACAGCCCATCATAGGCTAGCTGGGTGATCTTGCAACTTGTACCATGTCGGAGTTTGATTTTCCCCATAGGGTTTCATTGATCGCTTACTCGTGAGTGTAGCACGGGCTGAGAAGGTCGCTGCCATGGGAAAGTTGACAGTTAAGCCTATCTAGTGACAACCCATCATAGGCTAGCTGGGTGATCTTGCAACTTGTATCATGCCGGAGTTTGATTTTCACCATAGGGTTTCATTGATCGCTTACTCGGCAACTTGTATGAAGCAGGATTTCTACTTTCCCCTTAGCGCTTCAATGATTGTGTACTCTTGAGTGTAGCTCGGGCTGAGAATGACGCAGCCATGGGAAGGTTGACAGTTAAGCCTATCTAGTGACAACCCATCATAGGCTAGCTGGGTGATCTTGCAACTTGTACCATGTCGGAGTTTGATTTTCCCCATAGGGTTTCATTGATCGTGTACTCTTGAGTGTAGCTCGGGCTGAGAAGGTCGCAGCCATGGGAAAGTTGACAGTTAAGCCTATCTAGTGACAGCCCATCATAGGCTAGCTGGGTGATCTTGCAACTTGTACCATGTCGGAGTTTGATTTTCCCCATAGGGTTTCATTGATCGTGTACTCTTGAGTGTAGCTCGGGCTGAGAAGGTCGCAGCCATGGGAAAGTTGACAGTTAAGCCTATCTAGTGACAGCCCATCATAGGCTAGCTGGGTGATCTTGCAACTTGTACCATGTCGGAGTTTGATTTTCCCCATAGGGTTTCATTGATCGCTTACTCGTGAGTGTAGCACGGGCTGAGAACGTCGCTGCCATGGGAAAGTTGACAGTTAAGCCTATCTAGTGACAACCCATCATAGGCTAGCTGGGTGATCTTGCAACTTGTATCATGCCGGAGTTTGATTTTCACCATAGGGTTTCATTGACCGCTTACTCGGCAACTTGTATGAAGCAGGATTTCTACTTTCCCCTTAGCGCTTCATTGATCGTGTACTCTTGAGTATAGCTCGGGCTGAGAATGACGCAGCCATGGGAAAGTTGACAGTTAAGCCTATCTAGTGACAGCCCATCATAGGCTAGCTGGGTGATCTTGCAACTTGTACCATGTCGGAGTTTGATTTTCCCCATAGGGTTTCATTGATCGTGTACTCTTGAGTGTAGCTCGGGCTGAGAAGGTCGCAGCCATGGGAAAGTTGACAGTTAAGCCTATCTAGTGACAGCCCATCATAGGCTAGCTGGGTGATCTTGCAACTTGTACCATGTCGGAGTTTGATTTTCCCCATAGGGTTTCATTGATCGCTTACTCGTGAGTGTAGCACGGGCTGAGAAGGTCGCTGCCATGGGAAAGTTGACAGTTAAGCCTATCTAGTGACAACCCATAATAGGCTAGCTGGGTGATCTTGCAACTTGTATCATGCCGGAGTTTGATTTTCACCATAGGGTTTCATTGATCGCTTACTCGGCAACTTGTATGAAGCAGGATTTCTACTTTCCCCTTAGCGCTTCATTGATTGTGTACTCTTGAGTGTAGCTCGGGCTGAGAATGACGCAGCCATGGGAAAGTTGACAGTTAAGCCTATCTAGTGACAACCCATCATAGGCTAGCTGGGTGATCTTGCAACTTGTACCATGTCGGAGCTTGATTTTCCCCATAGGGTTTCATTGATCGTGTACTCTTGAGTGTAGCTCGGGCTGAGAAGGTCGCAGCCATGGGAAAGTTGACAGTTAAGCCTATCTAGTGACAGCCCATCATAGGCTAGCTGGGTGATCTTGCAACTTGTACCATGTCGGAGTTTGATTTTCCCCATAGGGTTTCATTGATCGCTTACTCGTGAGTGTAGCACGGGCTGAGAACGTCGCTGCCATGGGAAAGTTGACAGTTAAGCCTATCTAGTGACAACCCATCATAGGCTAGCTGGGTGATCTTGCAACTTGTATCATGCCGGAGTTTGATTTTCACCATAGGGTTTCATTGATCGCTTACTCGGCAACTTGTATAAAGCAGGATTTCTACTTTCCCCTTAGCGCTTCATTGATTGTGTACTCTTGAGTGTAGCTCGGGCTGAGAATGACGCAGCCATGGGAAAGTTGACAGTTAAGCCAATCTAGTGACAACCCATCATAGGCTAGCTGGGTGATCTTGCAACTTGTACCATGTCGGAGTTTGATTTTCCCCATAGGGTTTCATTGATCGCTTACTCGTGAGTGTAGCACGGGCTGAGAAGGTCGCTGCCATGGGAAAGTTGACAGTTAAGCCTATCTAG
The DNA here is from genome assembly GCF_031893055.1 of Leptodactylus fuscus. NCBI lineage: Eukaryota > Metazoa > Chordata > Amphibia > Anura > Leptodactylidae > Leptodactylus > Leptodactylus fuscus. Next base: position 43,719 of record NW_027440523.1, on the reverse strand, counting down.
TGACAACCCATAATAGGCTAGCTGGGTGATCTTGCAACTTGTATCATGCCGGAGTTTGATTTTCACCATAGGGTTTCATTGATCGCTTACTCGGCAACTTGTATGAAGCAGGATTTCTACTTTCCCCTTAGCGCTTCATTGATCGTGTACTCTTGAGTATAGCTCGGGCTGAGAATGACGCAGCCATGGGAAAGTTGACAGTTAAGCCTATCTAGTGACAGCCCATCATAGGCTAGCTGGGTGATCTTGCAACTTGTACCATGTCGGAGTTTGATTTTCCCCATAGGGTTTCATTGATCGTGTACTCTTGAGTGTAGCTCGGGCTGAGAAGGTCGCAGCCATGGGAAAGTTGACAGTTAAGCCTATCTAGTGACAGCCCATCATAGGCTAGCTGGGTGATCTTGCAACTTGTACCATGTCGGAGTTTGATTTTCCCCATAGGGTTTCATTGATCGCTTACTCGTGAGTGTAGCACGGGCTGAGAAGGTCGCTGCCATGGGAAAGTTGACAGTTAAGCCTATCTAGTGACAACCCATAATAGGCTAGCTGGGTGATCTTGCAACTTGTATCATGCCGGAGTTTGATTTTCACCATAGGGTTTCATTGATCGCTTACTCGGCAACTTGTATGAAGCAGGATTTCTACTTTCCCCTTAGCGCTTCATTGATCGTGTACTCTTGAGTATAGCTCGGGCTGAGAATGACGCAGCCATGGGAAAGTTGACAGTTAAGCCTATCTAGTGACAGCCCATCATAGGCTAGCTGGGTGATCTTGCAACTTGTACCATGTCGGAGTTTGATTTTCCCCATAGGGTTTCATTGATCGTGTACTCTTGAGTGTAGCTCGGGCTGAGAAGGTCGCAGCCATGGGAAAGTTGACAGTTAAGCCTATCTAGTGACAGCCCATCATAGGCTAGCTGGGTGATCTTGCAACTTGTACCATGTCGGAGTTTGATTTTCCCCATAGGGTTTCATTGATCGCTTACTCGTGAGTGTAGCACGGGCTGAGAAGGTCGCTGCCATGGGAAAGTTGACAGTTAAGCCTATCTAGTGACAACCCATAATAGGCTAGCTGGGTGATCTTGCAACTTGTATCATGCCGGAGTTTGATTTTCACCATAGGGTTTCATTGATCGCTTACTCGGCAACTTGTATGAAGCAGGATTTCTACTTTCCCCTTAGCGCTTCATTGATTGTGTACTCTTGAGTGTAGCTCGGGCTGAGAATGACGCAGCCATGGGAAAGTTGACAGTTAAGCCTATCTAGTGACAACCCATCATAGGCTAGCTGGGTGATCTTGCAACTTGTACCATGTCGGAGCTTGATTTTCCCCATAGGGTTTCATTGATCGTGTACTCTTGAGTGTAGCTCGGGCTGAGAAGGTCGCAGCCATGGGAAAGTTGACAGTTAAGCCTATCTAGTGACAGCCCATCATAGGCTAGCTGGGTGATCTTGCAACTTGTACCATGTCGGAGTTTGATTTTCCCCATAGGGTTTCATTGATCGCTTACTCGTGAGTGTAGCACGGGCTGAGAACGTCGCTGCCATGGGAAAGTTGACAGTTAAGCCTATCTAGTGACAACCCATCATAGGCTAGCTGGGTGATCTTGCAACTTGTATCATGCCGGAGTTTGATTTTCACCATAGGGTTTCATTGATCGCTTACTCGGCAACTTGTATAAAGCAGGATTTCTACTTTCCCCTTAGCGCTTCATTGATTGTGTACTCTTGAGTGTAGCTCGGGCTGAGAATGACGCAGCCATGGGAAAGTTGACAGTTAAGCCAATCTAGTGACAACCCATCATAGGCTAGCTGGGTGATCTTGCAACTTGTACCATGTCGGAGTTTGATTTTCCCCATAGGGTTTCATTGATCGCTTACTCGTGAGTGTAGCACGGGCTGAGAAGGTCGCTGCCATGGGAAAGTTGACAGTTAAGCCTATCTAGTGACAACCCATAATAGGCTAGCTGGGTGATCTTGCAACTTGTATCATGCCGGAGTTTGATTTTCACCATAGGGTTTCATTGATCGCTTACTCGGCAACTTGTATGAAGCAGGATTTCTACTTTCCCCTTAGCGCTTCATTGATCGTGTACTCTTGAGTATAGCTCGGGCTGAGAATGACGCAGCCATGGGAAAGTTGACAGTTAAGCCTATCTAGTGACAGCCCATCATAGGCTAGCTGGGTGATCTTGCAACTTGTACCATGTCGGAGTTTGATTTTCCCCATAGGGTTTCATTGATCGTGTACTCTTGAGTGTAGCTCGGGCTGAGAAGGTCGCAGCCATGGGAAAGTTGACAGTTAAGCCTATCTAGTGACAGCCCATCATAGGCTAGCTGGGTGATCTTGCAACTTGTACCATGTCGGAGTTTGATTTTCCCCATAGGGTTTCATTGATCGCTTACTCGTGAGTGTAGCACGGGCTGAGAAGGTCGCTGCCATGGGAAAGTTGACAGTTAAGCCTATCTAGTGACAACCCATAATAGGCTAGCTGGGTGATCTTGCAACTTGTATCATGCCGGAGTTTGATTTTCACCATAGGGTTTCATTGATCGCTTACTCGGCAACTTGTATGAAGCAGGATTTCTACTTTCCCCTTAGCGCTTCATTGATCGTGTACTCTTGAGTATAGCTCGGGCTGAGAATGACGCAGCCATGGGAAAGTTGACAGTTAAGCCTATCTAGTGACAGCCCATCATAGGCTAGCTGGGTGATCTTGCAACTTGTACCATGTCGGAGTTTGATTTTCCCCATAGGGTTTCATTGATCGTGTACTCTTGAGTGTAGCTCGGGCTGAGAAGGTCGCAGCCATGGGAAAGTTGACAGTTAAGCCTATCTAGTGACAGCCCATCATAGGCTAGCTGGGTGATCTTGCAACTTGTACCATGTCGGAGTTTGATTTTCCCCATAGGGTTTCATTGATCGCTTACTCGTGAGTGTAGCACGGGCTGAGAAGGTCGCTGCCATGGGAAAGTTGACAGTTAAGCCTATCTAGTGACAACCCATAATAGGCTAGCTGGGTGATCTTGCAACTTGTATCATGCCGGAGTTTGATTTTCACCATAGGGTTTCATTGATCGCTTACTCGGCAACTTGTATGAAGCAGGATTTCTACTTTCCCCTTAGCGCTTCATTGATTGTGTACTCTTGAGTGTAGCTCGGGCTGAGAATGACGCAGCCATGGGAAAGTTGACAGTTAAGCCTATCTAGTGACAACCCATCATAGGCTAGCTGGGTGATCTTGCAACTTGTACCATGTCGGAGTTTGATTTTCCCCATAGGGTTTCATTGATCGTGTACTCTTGAGTGTAGCTCGGGCTGAGAAGGTCGCAGCCATGGGAAAGTTGACAGTTAAGCCTATCTAGTGACAGCCCATCATAGGCTAGCTGGGTGATCTTGCAACTTTTACCATGTCGGAGTTTGATTTTCCCCATAGGGTTTCATTGATCGCTTACTCGTGAGTGTAGCACGGGCTGAGAACGTCGCTGCCATGGGAAAGTTGACAGTTAAGCCTATCTATTGACAACCCATCATAGGCTAGCTGGGTGATCTTGCAACTTGTATCATGCCGGAGTTTGATTTTCACCATAGCGTTTCATTGACCGCTTACTCGGCAACTTGTATGAAGCAGGATTTCTACTTTCCCCTTAGCGCTTCATTGATCGTGTACTCTTGAGTATAGCTCGGGCTGAGAATGACGCAGCCATGGGAAAGTTGACAGTTAAGCCTATCTAGTGACAACCCATCATAGGCTAGCTGGGTGATCTTGCAACTTGTACCATGTCGGAGTTTGATTTTCCCCATAGGGTTTCATTGATCGTGTACTCTTGAGTGTAGCTCGGGCTGAGAAGGTCGCAGCCATGGGAAAGTTGACAGTTAAGCCTATCTAGTGACAGCCCATCATAGGCTAGCTGGGTGATCTTGCAACTTGTACCATGTCGGAGTTTGATTTTCCCCATAGGGTTTCATTGATCGCTTACTCGTGAGTGTAGCACGGGCTGAGAACGTCGCTGCCATGGGAAAGTTGACAGTTAAGCCTATCTAGTGACAACCCATCATAGGCTAGCTGGGTGATCTTGCAACTTGTATCATGCCGGAGTTTGATTTTCACCATAGGGTTTCATTGACCGCTTACTCGGCAACTTGTATGAAGCAGGATTTCTACTTTCCCCTTAGCGCTTCATTGATCGTGTACTCTTGAGTATAGCTCGGGCTGAGAATGACGCAGCCATGGGAAAGTTGACAGTTAAGCCTATCTAGTGACAGCCCATCATAGGCTAGCTGGGTGATCTTGCAACTTGTACCATGTCGGAGTTTGATTTTCCCCATAGGGTTTCATTGATCGTGTACTCTTGAGTGTAGCTCGGGCTGAGAAGGTCGCAGCCATGGGAAAGTTGACAGTTAAGCCTATCTAGTGACAGCCCATCATAGGCTAGCTGGGTGATCTTGCAACTTGTACCATGTCGGAGTTTGATTTTCCCCATAGGGTTTCATTGATCGCTTACTCGTGAGTGTAGCACGGGCTGAGAAGGTCGCTGCCATGGGAAAGTTGACAGTTAAGCCTATCTAGTGACAACCCATAATAGGCTAGCTGGGTGATCTTGCAACTTGTATCATGCCGGAGTTTGATTTTCACCATAGGGTTTCATTGATCGCTTACTCGGCAACTTGTATGAAGCAGGATTTCTACTTTCCCCTTAGCGCTTCATTGATTGTGTACTCTTGAGTGTAGCTCGGGCTGAGAATGACGCAGCCATGGGAAAGTTGACAGTTAAGCCTATCTAGTGACAACCCATCATAGGCTAGCTGGGTGATCTTGCAACTTGTACCATGTCGGAGCTTGATTTTCCCCATAGGGTTTCATTGATCGTGTACTCTTGAGTGTAGCTCGGGCTGAGAAGGTCGCAGCCATGGGAAAGTTGACAGTTAAGCCTATCTAGTGACAGCCCATCATAGGCTAGCTGGGTGATCTTGCAACTTGTACCATGTCGGAGTTTGATTTTCCCCATAGGGTTTCATTGATCGCTTACTCGTGAGTGTAGCACGGGCTGAGAACGTCGCTGCCATGGGAAAGTTGACAGTTAAGCCTATCTAGTGACAACCCATCATAGGCTAGCTGGGTGATCTTGCAACTTGTATCATGCCGGAGTTTGATTTTCACCATAGGGTTTCATTGATCGCTTACTCGGCAACTTGTATAAAGCAGGATTTCTACTTTCCCCTTAGCGCTTCATTGATTGTGTACTCTTGAGTGTAGCTCGGGCTGAGAATGACGCAGCCATGGGAAAGTTGACAGTTAAGCCAATCTAGTGACAACCCATCATAGGCTAGCTGGGTGATCTTGCAACTTGTACCATGTCGGAGTTTGATTTTCCCCATAGGGTTTCATTGATCGCTTACTCGTGAGTGTAGCACGGGCTGAGAAGGTCGCTGCCATGGGAAAGTTGACAGTTAAGCCTATCTAGTGACAACCCATAATAGGCTAGCTGGGTGATCTTGCAACTTGTATCATGCCGGAGTTTGATTTTCACCATAGGGTTTCATTGATCGCTTACTCGGCAACTTGTATGAAGCAGGATTTCTACTTTCCCCTTAGCGCTTCATTGATCGTGTACTCTTGAGTATAGCTCGGGCTGAGAATGACGCAGCCATGGGAAAGTTGACAGTTAAGCCTATCTAGTGACAGCCCATCATAGGCTAGCTGGGTGATCTTGCAACTTGTACCATGTCGGAGTTTGATTTTCCCCATAGGGTTTCATTGATCGTGTACTCTTGAGTGTAGCTCGGGCTGAGAAGGTCGCAGCCATGGGAAAGTTGACAGTTAAGCCTATCTAGTGACAGCCCATCATAGGCTAGCTGGGTGATCTTGCAACTTGTACCATGTCGGAGTTTGATTTTCCCCATAGGGTTTCATTGATCGCTTACTCGTGAGTGTAGCACGGGCTGAGAAGGTCGCTGCCATGGGAAAGTTGACAGTTAAGCCTATCTAGTGACAACCCATAATAGGCTAGCTGGGTGATCTTGCAACTTGTATCATGCCGGAGTTTGATTTTCACCATAGGGTTTCATTGATCGCTTACTCGGCAACTTGTATGAAGCAGGATTTCTACTTTCCCCTTAGCGCTTCATTGATCGTGTACTCTTGAGTATAGCTCGGGCTGAGAATGACGCAGCCATGGGAAAGTTGACAGTTAAGCCTATCTAGTGACAGCCCATCATAGGCTAGCTGGGTGATCTTGCAACTTGTACCATGTCGGAGTTTGATTTTCCCCATAGGGTTTCATTGATCGTGTACTCTTGAGTGTAGCTCGGGCTGAGAAGGTCGCAGCCATGGGAAAGTTGACAGTTAAGCCTATCTAGTGACAGCCCATCATAGGCTAGCTGGGTGATCTTGCAACTTGTACCATGTCGGAGTTTGATTTTCCCCATAGGGTTTCATTGATCGCTTACTCGTGAGTGTAGCACGGGCTGAGAAGGTCGCTGCCATGGGAAAGTTGACAGTTAAGCCTATCTAGTGACAACCCATAATAGGCTAGCTGGGTGATCTTGCAACTTGTATCATGCCGGAGTTTGATTTTCACCATAGGGTTTCATTGATCGCTTACTCGGCAACTTGTATGAAGCAGGATTTCTACTTTCCCCTTAGCGCTTCATTGATTGTGTACTCTTGAGTGTAGCTCGGGCTGAGAATGACGCAGCCATGGGAAAGTTGACAGTTAAGCCTATCTAGTGACAACCCATCATAGGCTAGCTGGGTGATCTTGCAACTTGTACCATGTCGGAGCTTGATTTTCCCCATAGGGTTTCATTGATCGTGTACTCTTGAGTGTAGCTCGGGCTGAGAAGGTCGCAGCCATGGGAAAGTTGACAGTTAAGCCTATCTAGTGACAGCCCATCATAGGCTAGCTGGGTGATCTTGCAACTTGTACCATGTCGGAGTTTGATTTTCCCCATAGGGTTTCATTGATCGCTTACTCGTGAGTGTAGCACGGGCTGAGAACGTCGCTGCCATGGGAAAGTTGACAGTTAAGCCTATCTAGTGACAACCCATCATAGGCTAGCTGGGTGATCTTGCAACTTGTATCATGCCGGAGTTTGATTTTCACCATAGGGTTTCATTGATCGCTTACTCGGCAACTTGTATAAAGCAGGATTTCTACTTTCCCCTTAGCGCTTCATTGATTGTGTACTCTTGAGTGTAGCTCGGGCTGAGAATGACGCAGCCATGGGAAAGTTGACAGTTAAGCCAATCTAGTGACAACCCATCATAGGCTAGCTGGGTGATCTTGCAACTTGTACCATGTCGGAGTTTGATTTTCCCCATAGGGTTTCATTGATCGCTTACTCGTGAGTGTAGCACGGGCTGAGAAGGTCGCTGCCATGGGAAAGTTGACAGTTAAGCCTATCTAGTGACAACCCATAATAGGCTAGCTGGGTGATCTTGCAACTTGTATCATGCCGGAGTTTGATTTTCACCATAGGGTTTCATTGATCGCTTACTCGGCAACTTGTATGAAGCAGGATTTCTACTTTCCCCTTAGCGCTTCATTGATCGTGTACTCTTGAGTATAGCTCGGGCTGAGAATGACGCAGCCATGGGAAAGTTGACAGTTAAGCCTATCTAGTGACAGCCCATCATAGGCTAGCTGGGTGATCTTGCAACTTGTACCATGTCGGAGTTTGATTTTCCCCATAGGGTTTCATTGATCGTGTACTCTTGAGTGTAGCTCGGGCTGAGAAGGTCGCAGCCATGGGAAAGTTGACAGTTAAGCCTATCTAGTGACAGCCCATCATAGGCTAGCTGGGTGATCTTGCAACTTGTACCATGTCGGAGTTTGATTTTCCCCATAGGGTTTCATTGATCGCTTACTCGTGAGTGTAGCACGGGCTGAGAAGGTCGCTGCCATGGGAAAGTTGACAGTTAAGCCTATCTAGTGACAACCCATAATAGGCTAGCTGGGTGATCTTGCAACTTGTATCATGCCGGAGTTTGATTTTCACCATAGGGTTTCATTGATCGCTTACTCGGCAACTTGTATGAAGCAGGATTTCTACTTTCCCCTTAGCGCTTCATTGATCGTGTACTCTTGAGTATAGCTCGGGCTGAGAATGACGCAGCCATGGGAAAGTTGACAGTTAAGCCTATCTAGTGACAGCCCATCATAGGCTAGCTGGGTGATCTTGCAACTTGTACCATGTCGGAGTTTGATTTTCCCCATAGGGTTTCATTGATCGTGTACTCTTGAGTGTAGCTCGGGCTGAGAAGGTCGCAGCCATGGGAAAGTTGACAGTTAAGCCTATCTAGTGACAGCCCATCATAGGCTAGCTGGGTGATCTTGCAACTTGTACCATGTCGGAGTTTGATTTTCCCCATAGGGTTTCATTGATCGCTTACTCGTGAGTGTAGCACGGGCTGAGAAGGTCGCTGCCATGGGAAAGTTGACAGTTAAGCCTATCTAGTGACAACCCATAATAGGCTAGCTGGGTGATCTTGCAACTTGTATCATGCCGGAGTTTGATTTTCACCATAGGGTTTCATTGATCGCTTACTCGGCAACTTGTATGAAGCAGGATTTCTACTTTCCCCTTAGCGCTTCATTGATTGTGTACTCTTGAGTGTAGCTCGGGCTGAGAATGACGCAGCCATGGGAAAGTTGACAGTTAAGCCTATCTAGTGACAACCCATCATAGGCTAGCTGGGTGATCTTGCAACTTGTACCATGTCGGAGTTTGATTTTCCCCATAGGGTTTCATTGATCGTGTACTCTTGAGTGTAGCTCGGGCTGAGAAGGTCGCAGCCATGGGAAAGTTGACAGTTAAGCCTATCTAGTGACAGCCCATCATAGGCTAGCTGGGTGATCTTGCAACTTTTACCATGTCGGAGTTTGATTTTCCCCATAGGGTTTCATTGATCGCTTACTCGTGAGTGTAGCACGGGCTGAGAACGTCGCTGCCATGGGAAAGTTGACAGTTAAGCCTATCTATTGACAACCCATCATAGGCTAGCTGGGTGATCTTGCAACTTGTATCATGCCGGAGTTTGATTTTCACCATAGCGTTTCATTGACCGCTTACTCGGCAACTTGTATGAAGCAGGATTTCTACTTTCCCCTTAGCGCTTCATTGATCGTGTACTCTTGAGTATAGCTCGGGCTGAGAATGACGCAGCCATGGGAAAGTTGACAGTTAAGCCTATCTAGTGACAACCCATCATAGGCTAGCTGGGTGATCTTGCAACTTGTACCATGTCGGAGTTTGATTTTCCCCATAGGGTTTCATTGATCGTGTACTCTTGAGTGTAGCTCGGGCTGAGAAGGTCGCAGCCATGGGAAAGTTGACAGTTAAGCCTATCTAGTGACAGCCCATCATAGGCTAGCTGGGTGATCTTGCAACTTGTACCATGTCGGAGTTTGATTTTCCCCATAGGGTTTTATTGATCGCTTACTCGTGAGTGTAGCACGGGCTGAGAAGGTCGCTGCCATGGGAAAGTTGACAGTTAAGCCTATCTAGTGACAACCCATCATAGGCTAGCTGGGTGATCTTGCAACTTGTATCATGCCGGAGTTTGATTTTCACCATAGGGTTTCATTGATCGCTTACTCGGCAACTTGTATGAAGCAGGATTTCTACTTTCCCCTTAGCGCTTCAATGATTGTGTACTCTTGAGTGTAGCTCGGGCTGAGAATGACGCAGCCATGGGAAGGTTGACAGTTAAGCCTATCTAGTGACAACCCATCATAGGCTAGCTGGGTGATCTTGCAACTTGTACCATGTCGGAGTTTGATTTTCCCCTAGGGTTTCATTGATCGTGTACTCTTGAGTGTAGCTCGGGCTGAGAAGGTCGCAGCCATGGGAAAGTTGACAGTTAAGCCTATCTAGTGACAGCCCATCATAGGCTAGCTGGGTGATCTTGCAACTTGTACCATGTCGGAGTTTGATTTTCCCCATAGGGTTTCATTGATCGCTTACTCGTGAGTGTAGCACGGGCTGAGAACGTCGCTGCCATGGGAAAGTTGACAGTTAAGCCTATCTAGTGACAACCCATCATAGGCTAGCTGGGTGATCTTGCAACTTGTATCATGCCGGAGTTTGATTTTCACCATAGGGTTTCATTGACCGCTTACTCGGCAACTTGTATGAAGCAGGATTTCTACTTTCCCCTTAGCGCTTCATTGATCGTGTACTCTTGAGTATAGCTCGGGCTGAGAATGACGCAGCCATGGGAAAGTTGACAGTTAAGCCTATCTAGTGACAGCCCATCATAGGCTAGCTGGGTGATCTTGCAACTTGTACCATGTCGGAGTTTGATTTTCCCCATAGGGTTTCATTGATCGTGTACTCTTGAGTGTAGCTCGGGCTGAGAAGGTCGCAGCCATGGGAAAGTTGACAGTTAAGCCTATCTAGTGACAGCCCATCATAGGCTAGCTGGGTGATCTTGCAACTTGTACCATGTCGGAGTTTGATTTTCCCCATAGGGTTTCATTGATCGCTTACTCGTGAGTGTAGCACGGGCTGAGAAGGTCGCTGCCATGGGAAAGTTGACAGTTAAGCCTATCTAGTGACAACCCATAATAGGCTAGCTGGGTGATCTTGCAACTTGTATCATGCCGGAGTTTGATTTTCACCATAGGGTTTCATTGATCGCTTACTCGGCAACTTGTATGAAGCAGGATTTCTACTTTCCCCTTAGCGCTTCATTGATTGTGTACTCTTGAGTGTAGCTCGGGCTGAGAATGACGCAGCCATGGGAAAGTTGACAGTTAAGCCTATCTAGTGACAACCCATCATAGGCTAGCTGGGTGATCTTGCAACTTGTACCATGTCGGAGTTTGATTTTCCCCATAGGGTTTCATTGATCGTGTACTCTTGAGTGTAGCTCGGGCTGAGAAGGTCGCAGCCATGGGAAAGTTGACAGTTAAGCCTATCTAGTGACAGCCCATCATAGGCTAGCTGGGTGATCTTGCAACTTTTACCATGTCGGAGTTTGATTTTCCCCATAGGGTTTCATTGATCGCTTACTCGTGAGTGTAGCACGGGCTGAGAACGTCGCTGCCATGGGAAAGTTGACAGTTAAGCCTATCTATTGACAACCCATCATAGGCTAGCTGGGTGATCTTGCAACTTGTATCATGCCGGAGTTTGATTTTCACCATAGCGTTTCATTGACCGCTTACTCGGCAACTTGTATGAAGCAGGATTTCTACTTTCCCCTTAGCGCTTCATTGATCGTGTACTCTTGAGTATAGCTCGGGCTGAGAATGACGCAGCCATGGGAAAGTTGACAGTTAAGCCTATCTAGTGACAACCCATCATAGGCTAGCTGGGTGATCTTGCAACTTGTACCATGTCGGAGTTTGATTTTCCCCATAGGGTTTCATTGATCGTGTACTCTTGAGTGTAGCTCGGGCTGAGAAGGTCGCAGCCATGGGAAAGTTGACAGTTAAGCCTATCTAGTGACAGCCCATCATAGGCTAGCTGGGTGATCTTGCAACTTGTACCATGTCGGAGTTTGATTTTCCCCATAGGGTTTCATTGATCGCTTACTCGTGAGTGTAGCACGGGCTGAGAAGGTCGCTGCCATGGGAAAGTTGACAGTTAAGCCTATCTAGTGACAACCCATCATAGGCTAGCTGGGTGATCTTGCAACTTGTATCATGCCGGAGTTTGATTTTCACCATAGGGTTTCATTGATCGCTTACTCGGCAACTTGTATGAAGCAGGATTTCTACTTTCCCCTTAGCGCTTCAATGATTGTGTACTCTTGAGTGTAGCTCGGGCTGAGAATGACGCAGCCATGGGAAGGTTGACAGTTAAGCCTATCTAGTGACAACCCATCATAGGCTAGCTGGGTGATCTTGCAACTTGTACCATGTCGGAGTTTGATTTTCCCCATAGGGTTTCATTGATCGTGTACTCTTGAGTGTAGCTCGGGCTGAGAAGGTCGCAGCCATGGGAAAGTTGACAGTTAAGCCTATCTAGTGACAGCCCATCATAGGCTAGCTGGGTGATCTTGCAACTTGTACCATGTCGGAGTTTGATTTTCCCCATAGGGTTTCATTGATCGTGTACTCTTGAGTTGTAGCTCGGGCTGAGAAGGTCGCAGCCATGGGAAAGTTGACAGTTAAGCCTATCTAGTGACAGCCCATCATAGGCTAGCTGGGTGATCTTGCAACTTGTACCATGTCGGAGTTTGATTTTCCCCATAGGGTTTCATTGATCGCTTACTCGTGAGTGTAGCACGGGCTGAGAACGTCGCTGCCATGGGAAAGTTGACAGTTAAGCCTATCTAGTGACAACCCATCATAGGCTAGCTGGGTGATCTTGCAACTTGTATCATGCCGGAGTTTGATTTTCACCATAGGGTTTCATTGACCGCTTACTCGGCAACTTGTATGAAGCAGGATTTCTACTTTCCCCTTAGCGCTTCATTGATCGTGTACTCTTGAGTATAGCTCGGGCTGAGAATGACGCAGCCATGGGAAAGTTGACAGTTAAGCCTATCTAGTGACAGCCCATCATAGGCTAGCTGGGTGATCTTGCAACTTGTACCATGTCGGAGTTTGATTTTCCCCATAGGGTTTCATTGATCGTGTACTCTTGAGTGTAGCTCGGGCTGAGAAGGTCGCAGCCATGGGAAAGTTGACAGTTAAGCCTATCTAGTGACAGCCCATCATAGGCTAGCTGGGTGATCTTGCAACTTGTACCATGTCGGAGTTTGATTTTCCCCATAGGGTTTCATTGATCGCTTACTCGTGAGTGTAGCACGGGCTGAGAAGGTCGCTGCCATGGGAAAGTTGACAGTTAAGCCTATCTAGTGACAACCCATAATAGGCTAGCTGGGTGATCTTGCAACTTGTATCATGCCGGAGTTTGATTTTCACCATAGGGTTTCATTGATCGCTTACTCGGCAACTTGTATGAAGCAGGATTTCTACTTTCCCCTTAGCGCTTCATTGATTGTGTACTCTTGAGTGTAGCTCGGGCTGAGAATGACGCAGCCATGGGAAAGTTGACAGTTAAGCCTATCTAGTGACAACCCATCATAGGCTAGCTGGGTGATCTTGCAACTTGTACCATGTCGGAGCTTGATTTTCCCCATAGGGTTTCATTGATCGTGTACTCTTGAGTGTAGCTCGGGCTGAGAAGGTCGCAGCCATGGGAAAGTTGACAGTTAAGCCTATCTAGTGACAGCCCATCATAGGCTAGCTGGGTGATCTTGCAACTTGTACCATGTCGGAGTTTGATTTTCCCCATAGGGTTTCATTGATCGCTTACTCGTGAGTGTAGCACGGGCTGAGAACGTCGCTGCCATGGGAAAGTTGACAGTTAAGCCTATCTAGTGACAACCCATCATAGGCTAGCTGGGTGATCTTGCAACTTGTATCATGCCGGAGTTTGATTTTCACCATAGGGTTTCATTGATCGCTTACTCGGCAACTTGTATAAAGCAGGATTTCTACTTTCCCCTTAGCGCTTCATTGATTGTGTACTCTTGAGTGTAGCTCGGGCTGAGAATGACGCAGCCATGGGAAAGTTGACAGTTAAGCCAATCTAGTGACAACCCATCATAGGCTAGCTGGGTGATCTTGCAACTTGTACCATGTCGGAGTTTGATTTTCCCCATAGGGTTTCATTGATCGCTTACTCGTGAGTGTAGCACGGGCTGAGAAGGTCGCTGCCATGGGAAAGTTGACAGTTAAGCCTATCTAGTGACAACCCATAATAGGCTAGCTGGGTGATCTTGCAACTTGTATCATGCCGGAGTTTGATTTTCACCATAGGGTTTCATTGATCGCTTACTCGGCAACTTGTATGAAGCAGGATTTCTACTTTCCCCTTAGCGCTTCATTGATCGTGTACTCTTGAGTATAGCTCGGGCTGAGAATGACGCAGCCATGGGAAAGTTGACAGTTAAGCCTATCTAGTGACAGCCCATCATAGGCTAGCTGGGTGATCTTGCAACTTGTACCATGTCGGAGTTTGATTTTCCCCATAGGGTTTCATTGATCGTGTACTCTTGAGTGTAGCTCGGGCTGAGAAGGTCGCAGCCATGGGAAAGTTGACAGTTAAGCCTATCTAGTGACAGCCCATCATAGGCTAGCTGGGTGATCTTGCAACTTGTACCATGTCGGAGTTTGATTTTCCCCATAGGGTTTCATTGATCGCTTACTCGTGAGTGTAGCACGGGCTGAGAAGGTCGCTGCCATGGGAAAGTTGACAGTTAAGCCTATCTAGTGACAACCCATAATAGGCTAGCTGGGTGATCTTGCAACTTGTATCATGCCGGAGTTTGATTTTCACCATAGGGTTTCATTGATCGCTTACTCGGCAACTTGTATGAAGCAGGATTTCTACTTTCCCCTTAGCGCTTCATTGATCGTGTACTCTTGAGTATAGCTCGGGCTGAGAATGACGCAGCCATGGGAAAGTTGACAGTTAAGCCTATCTAGTGACAGCCCATCATAGGCTAGCTGGGTGATCTTGCAACTTGTACCATGTCGGAGTTTGATTTTCCCCATAGGGTTTCATTGATCGTGTACTCTTGAGTGTAGCTCGGGCTGAGAAGGTCGCAGCCATGGGAAAGTTGACAGTTAAGCCTATCTAGTGACAGCCCATCATAGGCTAGCTGGGTGATCTTGCAACTTGTACCATGTCGGAGTTTGATTTTCCCCATAGGGTTTCATTGATCGCTTACTCGTGAGTGTAGCACGGGCTGAGAAGGTCGCTGCCATGGGAAAGTTGACAGTTAAGCCTATCTAGTGACAACCCATAATAGGCTAGCTGGGTGATCTTGCAACTTGTATCATGCCGGAGTTTGATTTTCACCATAGGGTTTCATTGATCGCTTACTCGGCAACTTGTATGAAGCAGGATTTCTACTTTCCCCTTAGCGCTTCATTGATTGTGTACTCTTGAGTGTAGCTCGGGCTGAGAATGACGCAGCCATGGGAAAGTTGACAGTTAAGCCTATCTAGTGACAACCCATCATAGGCTAGCTGGGTGATCTTGCAACTTGTACCATGTCGGAGCTTGATTTTCCCCATAGGGTTTCATTGATCGTGTACTCTTGAGTGTAGCTCGGGCTGAGAAGGTCGCAGCCATGGGAAAGTTGACAGTTAAGCCTATCTAGTGACAGCCCATCATAGGCTAGCTGGGTGATCTTGCAACTTGTACCATGTCGGAGTTTGATTTTCCCCATAGGGTTTCATTGATCGCTTACTCGTGAGTGTAGCACGGGCTGAGAACGTCGCTGCCATGGGAAAGTTGACAGTTAAGCCTATCTAGTGACAACCCATCATAGGCTAGCTGGGTGATCTTGCAACTTGTATCATGCCGGAGTTTGATTTTCACCATAGGGTTTCATTGATCGCTTACTCGGCAACTTGTATAAAGCAGGATTTCTACTTTCCCCTTAGCGCTTCATTGATTGTGTACTCTTGAGTGTAGCTCGGGCTGAGAATGACGCAGCCATGGGAAAGTTGACAGTTAAGCCAATCTAGTGACAACCCATCATAGGCTAGCTGGGTGATCTTGCAACTTGTACCATGTCGGAGTTTGATTTTCCCCATAGGGTTTCATTGATCGCTTACTCGTGAGTGTAGCACGGGCTGAGAAGGTCGCTGCCATGGGAAAGTTGACAGTTAAGCCTATCTAGTGACAACCCATAATAGGCTAGCTGGGTGATCTTGCAACTTGTATCATGCCGGAGTTTGATTTTCACCATAGGGTTTCATTGATCGCTTACTCGGCAACTTGTATGAAGCAGGATTTCTACTTTCCCCTTAGCGCTTCATTGATCGTGTACTCTTGAGTATAGCTCGGGCTGAGAATGACGCAGCCATGGGAAAGTTGACAGTTAAGCCTATCTAGTGACAGCCCATCATAGGCTAGCTGGGTGATCTTGCAACTTGTACCATGTCGGAGTTTGATTTTCCCCATAGGGTTTCATTGATCGTGTACTCTTGAGTGTAGCTCGGGCTGAGAAGGTCGCAGCCATGGGAAAGTTGACAGTTAAGCCTATCTAGTGACAGCCCATCATAGGCTAGCTGGGTGATCTTGCAACTTGTACCATGTCGGAGTTTGATTTTCCCCATAGGGTTTCATTGATCGCTTACTCGTGAGTGTAGCACGGGCTGAGAAGGTCGCTGCCATGGGAAAGTTGACAGTTAAGCCTATCTAGTGACAACCCATAATAGGCTAGCTGGGTGATCTTGCAACTTGTATCATGCCGGAGTTTGATTTTCACCATAGGGTTTCATTGATCGCTTACTCGGCAACTTGTATGAAGCAGGATTTCTACTTTCCCCTTAGCGCTTCATTGATCGTGTACTCTTGAGTATAGCTCGGGCTGAGAATGACGCAGCCATGGGAAAGTTGACAGTTAAGCCTATCTAGTGACAGCCCATCATAGGCTAGCTGGGTGATCTTGCAACTTGTACCATGTCGGAGTTTGATTTTCCCCATAGGGTTTCATTGATCGTGTACTCTTGAGTGTAGCTCGGGCTGAGAAGGTCGCAGCCATGGGAAAGTTGACAGTTAAGCCTATCTAGTGACAGCCCATCATAGGCTAGCTGGGTGATCTTGCAACTTGTACCATGTCGGAGTTTGATTTTCCCCATAGGGTTTCATTGATCGCTTACTCGTGAGTGTAGCACGGGCTGAGAAGGTCGCTGCCATGGGAAAGTTGACAGTTAAGCCTATCTAGTGACAACCCATAATAGGCTAGCTGGGTGATCTTGCAACTTGTATCATGCCGGAGTTTGATTTTCACCATAGGGTTTCATTGATCGCTTACTCGGCAACTTGTATGAAGCAGGATTTCTACTTTCCCCTTAGCGCTTCATTGATTGTGTACTCTTGAGTGTAGCTCGGGCTGAGAATGACGCAGCCATGGGAAAGTTGACAGTTAAGCCTATCTAGTGACAACCCATCATAGGCTAGCTGGGTGATCTTGCAACTTGTACCATGTCGGAGTTTGATTTTCCCCATAGGGTTTCATTGATCGTGTACTCTTGAGTGTAGCTCGGGCTGAGAAGGTCGCAGCCATGGGAAAGTTGACAGTTAAGCCTATCTAGTGACAGCCCATCATAGGCTAGCTGGGTGATCTTGCAACTTTTACCATGTCGGAGTTTGATTTTCCCCATAGGGTTTCATTGATCGCTTACTCGTGAGTGTAGCACGGGCTGAGAACGTCGCTGCCATGGGAAAGTTGACAGTTAAGCCTATCTATTGACAACCCATCATAGGCTAGCTGGGTGATCTTGCAACTTGTATCATGCCGGAGTTTGATTTTCACCATAGCGTTTCATTGACCGCTTACTCGGCAACTTGTATGAAGCAGGATTTCTACTTTCCCCTTAGCGCTTCATTGATCGTGTACTCTTGAGTATAGCTCGGGCTGAGAATGACGCAGCCATGGGAAAGTTGACAGTTAAGCCTATCTAGTGACAACCCATCATAGGCTAGCTGGGTGATCTTGCAACTTGTACCATGTCGGAGTTTGATTTTCCCCATAGGGTTTCATTGATCGTGTACTCTTGAGTGTAGCTCGGGCTGAGAAGGTCGCAGCCATGGGAAAGTTGACAGTTAAGCCTATCTAGTGACAGCCCATCATAGGCTAGCTGGGTGATCTTGCAACTTGTACCATGTCGGAGTTTGATTTTCCCCATAGGGTTTTATTGATCGCTTACTCGTGAGTGTAGCACGGGCTGAGAAGGTCGCTGCCATGGGAAAGTTGACAGTTAAGCCTATCTAGTGACAACCCATCATAGGCTAGCTGGGTGATCTTGCAACTTGTATCATGCCGGAGTTTGATTTTCACCATAGGGTTTCATTGATCGCTTACTCGGCAACTTGTATGAAGCAGGATTTCTACTTTCCCCTTAGCGCTTCAATGATTGTGTACTCTTGAGTGTAGCTCGGGCTGAGAATGACGCAGCCATGGGAAGGTTGACAGTTAAGCCTATCTAGTGACAACCCATCATAGGCTAGCTGGGTGATCTTGCAACTTGTACCATGTCGGAGTTTGATTTTCCCCTAGGGTTTCATTGATCGTGTACTCTTGAGTGTAGCTCGGGCTGAGAAGGTCGCAGCCATGGGAAAGTTGACAGTTAAGCCTATCTAGTGACAGCCCATCATAGGCTAGCTGGGTGATCTTGCAACTTGTACCATGTCGGAGTTTGATTTTCCCCATAGGGTTTCATTGATCGCTTACTCGTGAGTGTAGCACGGGCTGAGAACGTCGCTGCCATGGGAAAGTTGACAGTTAAGCCTATCTAGTGACAACCCATCATAGGCTAGCTGGGTGATCTTGCAACTTGTATCATGCCGGAGTTTGATTTTCACCATAGGGTTTCATTGACCGCTTACTCGGCAACTTGTATGAAGCAGGATTTCTACTTTCCCCTTAGCGCTTCATTGATCGTGTACTCTTGAGTATAGCTCGGGCTGAGAATGACGCAGCCATGGGAAAGTTGACAGTTAAGCCTATCTAGTGACAGCCCATCATAGGCTAGCTGGGTGATCTTGCAACTTGTACCATGTCGGAGTTTGATTTTCCCCATAGGGTTTCATTGATCGTGTACTCTTGAGTGTAGCTCGGGCTGAGAAGGGTCGCAGCCATGGGAAAGTTGACAGTTAAGCCTATCTAGTGACAGCCCATCATAGGCTAGCTGGGTGATCTTGCAACTTGTACCATGTCGGAGTTTGATTTTCCCCATAGGGTTTCATTGATCGCTTACTCGTGAGTGTAGCACGGGCTGAGAAGGTCGCTGCCATGGGAAAGTTGACAGTTAAGCCTATCTAGTGACAACCCATAATAGGCTAGCTGGGTGATCTTGCAACTTGTATCATGCCGGAGTTTGATTTTCACCATAGGGTTTCATTGATCGCTTACTCGGCAACTTGTATGAAGCAGGATTTCTACTTTCCCCTTAGCGCTTCATTGATCGTGTACTCTTGAGTATAGCTCGGGCTGAGAATGACGCAGCCATGGGAAAGTTGACAGTTAAGCCTATCTAGTGACAGCCCATCATAGGCTAGCTGGGTGATCTTGCAACTTGTACCATGTCGGAGTTTGATTTTCCCCATAGGGTTTCATTGATCGTGTACTCTTGAGTGTAGCTCGGGCTGAGAAGGTCGCAGCCATGGGAAAGTTGACAGTTAAGCCTATCTAGTGACAGCCCATCATAGGCTAGCTGGGTGATCTTGCAACTTGTACCATGTCGGAGTTTGATTTTCCCCATAGGGTTTCATTGATCGCTTACTCGTGAGTGTAGCACGGGCTGAGAAGGTCGCTGCCATGGGAAAGTTGACAGTTAAGCCTATCTAGTGACAACCCATAATAGGCTAGCTGGGTGATCTTGCAACTTGTATCATGCCGGAGTTTGATTTTCACCATAGGGTTTCATTGATCGCTTACTCGGCAACTTGTATGAAGCAGGATTTCTACTTTCCCCTTAGCGCTTCATTGATTGTGTACTCTTGAGTGTAGCTCGGGCTGAGAATGACGCAGCCATGGGAAAGTTGACAGTTAAGCCTATCTAGTGACAACCCATCATAGGCTAGCTGGGTGATCTTGCAACTTGTACCATGTCGGAGCTTGATTTTCCCCATAGGGTTTCATTGATCGTGTACTCTTGAGTGTAGCTCGGGCTGAGAAGGTCGCAGCCATGGGAAAGTTGACAGTTAAGCCTATCTAGTGACAGCCCATCATAGGCTAGCTGGGTGATCTTGCAACTTGTACCATGTCGGAGTTTGATTTTCCCCATAGGGTTTCATTGATCGCTTACTCGTGAGTGTAGCACGGGCTGAGAACGTCGCTGCCATGGGAAAGTTGACAGTTAAGCCTATCTAGTGACAACCCATCATAGGCTAGCTGGGTGATCTTGCAACTTGTATCATGCCGGAGTTTGATTTTCACCATAGGGTTTCATTGATCGCTTACTCGGCAACTTGTATAAAGCAGGATTTCTACTTTCCCCTTAGCGCTTCATTGATTGTGTACTCTTGAGTGTAGCTCGGGCTGAGAATGACGCAGCCATGGGAAAGTTGACAGTTAAGCCAATCTAGTGACAACCCATCATAGGCTAGCTGGGTGATCTTGCAACTTGTACCATGTCGGAGTTTGATTTTCCCCATAGGGTTTCATTGATCGCTTACTCGTGAGTGTAGCACGGGCTGAGAAGGTCGCTGCCATGGGAAAGTTGACAGTTAAGCCTATCTAGTGACAACCCATAATAGGCTAGCTGGGTGATCTTGCAACTTGTATCATGCCGGAGTTTGATTTTCACCATAGGGTTTCATTGATCGCTTACTCGGCAACTTGTATGAAGCAGGATTTCTACTTTCCCCTTAGCGCTTCATTGATCGTGTACTCTTGAGTATAGCTCGGGCTGAGAATGACGCAGCCATGGGAAAGTTGACAGTTAAGCCTATCTAGTGACAGCCCATCATAGGCTAGCTGGGTGATCTTGCAACTTGTACCATGTCGGAGTTTGATTTTCCCCATAGGGTTTCATTGATCGTGTACTCTTGAGTGTAGCTCGGGCTGAGAAGGTCGCAGCCATGGGAAAGTTGACAGTTAAGCCTATCTAGTGACAGCCCATCATAGGCTAGCTGGGTGATCTTGCAACTTGTACCATGTCGGAGTTTGATTTTCCCCATAGGGTTTCATTGATCGCTTACTCGTGAGTGTAGCACGGGCTGAGAAGGTCGCTGCCATGGGAAAGTTGACAGTTAAGCCTATCTAGTGACAACCCATAATAGGCTAGCTGGGTGATCTTGCAACTTGTATCATGCCGGAGTTTGATTTTCACCATAGGGTTTCATTGATCGCTTACTCGGCAACTTGTATGAAGCAGGATTTCTACTTTCCCCTTAGCGCTTCATTGATCGTGTACTCTTGAGTATAGCTCGGGCTGAGAATGACGCAGCCATGGGAAAGTTGACAGTTAAGCCTATCTAGTGACAGCCCATCATAGGCTAGCTGGGTGATCTTGCAACTTGTACCATGTCGGAGTTTGATTTTCCCCATAGGGTTTCATTGATCGTGTACTCTTGAGTGTAGCTCGGGCTGAGAAGGTCGCAGCCATGGGAAAGTTGACAGTTAAGCCTATCTAGTGACAGCCCATCATAGGCTAGCTGGGTGATCTTGCAACTTGTACCATGTCGGAGTTTGATTTTCCCCATAGGGTTTCATTGATCGCTTACTCGTGAGTGTAGCACGGGCTGAGAAGGTCGCTGCCATGGGAAAGTTGACAGTTAAGCCTATCTAGTGACAACCCATAATAGGCTAGCTGGGTGATCTTGCAACTTGTATCATGCCGGAGTTTGATTTTCACCATAGGGTTTCATTGATCGCTTACTCGGCAACTTGTATGAAGCAGGATTTCTACTTTCCCCTTAGCGCTTCATTGATTGTGTACTCTTGAGTGTAGCTCGGGCTGAGAATGACGCAGCCATGGGAAAGTTGACAGTTAAGCCTATCTAGTGACAACCCATCATAGGCTAGCTGGGTGATCTTGCAACTTGTACCATGTCGGAGTTTGATTTTCCCCATAGGGTTTCATTGATCGTGTACTCTTGAGTGTAGCTCGGGCTGAGAAGGTCGCAGCCATGGGAAAGTTGACAGTTAAGCCTATCTAGTGACAGCCCATCATAGGCTAGCTGGGTGATCTTGCAACTTTTACCATGTCGGAGTTTGATTTTCCCCATAGGGTTTCATTGATCGCTTACTCGTGAGTGTAGCACGGGCTGAGAACGTCGCTGCCATGGGAAAGTTGACAGTTAAGCCTATCTATTGACAACCCATCATAGGCTAGCTGGGTGATCTTGCAACTTGTATCATGCCGGAGTTTGATTTTCACCATAGCGTTTCATTGACCGCTTACTCGGCAACTTGTATGAAGCAGGATTTCTACTTTCCCCTTAGCGCTTCATTGATCGTGTACTCTTGAGTATAGCTCGGGCTGAGAATGACGCAGCCATGGGAAAGTTGACAGTTAAGCCTATCTAGTGACAACCCATCATAGGCTAGCTGGGTGATCTTGCAACTTGTACCATGTCGGAGTTTGATTTTCCCCATAGGGTTTCATTGATCGTGTACTCTTGAGTGTAGCTCGGGCTGAGAAGGTCGCAGCCATGGGAAAGTTGACAGTTAAGCCTATCTAGTGACAGCCCATCATAGGCTAGCTGGGTGATCTTGCAACTTGTACCATGTCGGAGTTTGATTTTCCCCATAGGGTTTTATTGATCGCTTACTCGTGAGTGTAGCACGGGCTGAGAAGGTCGCTGCCATGGGAAAGTTGACAGTTAAGCCTATCTAGTGACAACCCATCATAGGCTAGCTGGGTGATCTTGCAACTTGTATCATGCCGGAGTTTGATTTTCACCATAGGGTTTCATTGATCGCTTACTCGGCAACTTGTATGAAGCAGGATTTCTACTTTCCCCTTAGCGCTTCAATGATTGTGTACTCTTGAGTGTAGCTCGGGCTGAGAATGACGCAGCCATGGGAAGGTTGACAGTTAAGCCTATCTAGTGACAACCCATCATAGGCTAGCTGGGTGATCTTGCAACTTGTACCATGTCGGAGTTTGATTTTCCCCTAGGGTTTCATTGATCGTGTACTCTTGAGTGTAGCTCGGGCTGAGAAGGTCGCAGCCATGGGAAAGTTGACAGTTAAGCCTATCTAGTGACAGCCCATCATAGGCTAGCTGGGTGATCTTGCAACTTGTACCATGTCGGAGTTTGATTTTCCCCATAGGGTTTCATTGATCGCTTACTCGTGAGTGTAGCACGGGCTGAGAACGTCGCTGCCATGGGAAAGTTGACAGTTAAGCCTATCTAGTGACAACCCATCATAGGCTAGCTGGGTGATCTTGCAACTTGTATCATGCCGGAGTTTGATTTTCACCATAGGGTTTCATTGACCGCTTACTCGGCAACTTGTATGAAGCAGGATTTCTACTTTCCCCTTAGCGCTTCATTGATCGTGTACTCTTGAGTATAGCTCGGGCTGAGAATGACGCAGCCATGGGAAAGTTGACAGTTAAGCCTATCTAGTGACAGCCCATCATAGGCTAGCTGGGTGATCTTGCAACTTGTACCATGTCGGAGTTTGATTTTCCCCATAGGGTTTCATTGATCGTGTACTCTTGAGTGTAGCTCGGGCTGAGAAGGTCGCAGCCATGGGAAAGTTGACAGTTAAGCCTATCTAGTGACAGCCCATCATAGGCTAGCTGGGTGATCTTGCAACTTGTACCATGTCGGAGTTTGATTTTCCCCATAGGGTTTCATTGATCGCTTACTCGTGAGTGTAGCACGGGCTGAGAAGGTCGCTGCCATGGGAAAGTTGACAGTTAAGCCTATCTAGTGACAACCCATAATAGGCTAGCTGGGTGATCTTGCAACTTGTATCATGCCGGAGTTTGATTTTCACCATAGGGTTTCATTGATCGCTTACTCGGCAACTTGTATGAAGCAGGATTTCTACTTTCCCCTTAGCGCTTCATTGATCGTGTACTCTTGAGTATAGCTCGGGCTGAGAATGACGCAGCCATGGGAAAGTTGACAGTTAAGCCTATCTAGTGACAGCCCATCATAGGCTAGCTGGGTGATCTTGCAACTTGTACCATGTCGGAGTTTGATTTTCCCCATAGGGTTTCATTGATCGTGTACTCTTGAGTGTAGCTCGGGCTGAGAAGGTCGCAGCCATGGGAAAGTTGACAGTTAAGCCTATCTAGTGACAGCCCATCATAGGCTAGCTGGGTGATCTTGCAACTTGTACCATGTCGGAGTTTGATTTTCCCCATAGGGTTTCATTGATCGCTTACTCGTGAGTGTAGCACGGGCTGAGAAGGTCGCTGCCATGGGAAAGTTGACAGTTAAGCCTATCTAGTGACAACCCATAATAGGCTAGCTGGGTGATCTTGCAACTTGTATCATGCCGGAGTTTGATTTTCACCATAGGGTTTCATTGATCGCTTACTCGGCAACTTGTATGAAGCAGGATTTCTACTTTCCCCTTAGCGCTTCATTGATTGTGTACTCTTGAGTGTAGCTCGGGCTGAGAATGACGCAGCCATGGGAAAGTTGACAGTTAAGCCTATCTAGTGACAACCCATCATAGGCTAGCTGGGTGATCTTGCAACTTGTACCATGTCGGAGCTTGATTTTCCCCATAGGGTTTCATTGATCGTGTACTCTTGAGTGTAGCTCGGGCTGAGAAGGTCGCAGCCATGGGAAAGTTGACAGTTAAGCCTATCTAGTGACAGCCCATCATAGGCTAGCTGGGTGATCTTGCAACTTGTACCATGTCGGAGTTTGATTTTCCCCATAGGGTTTCATTGATCGCTTACTCGTGAGTGTAGCACGGGCTGAGAACGTCGCTGCCATGGGAAAGTTGACAGTTAAGCCTATCTAGTGACAACCCATCATAGGCTAGCTGGGTGATCTTGCAACTTGTATCATGCCGGAGTTTGATTTTCACCATAGGGTTTCATTGATCGCTTACTCGGCAACTTGTATAAAGCAGGATTTCTACTTTCCCCTTAGCGCTTCATTGATTGTGTACTCTTGAGTGTAGCTCGGGCTGAGAATGACGCAGCCATGGGAAAGTTGACAGTTAAGCCAATCTAGTGACAACCCATCATAGGCTAGCTGGGTGATCTTGCAACTTGTACCATGTCGGAGTTTGATTTTCCCCATAGGGTTTCATTGATCGCTTACTCGTGAGTGTAGCACGGGCTGAGAAGGTCGCTGCCATGGGAAAGTTGACAGTTAAGCCTATCTAGTGACAACCCATAATAGGCTAGCTGGGTGATCTTGCAACTTGTATCATGCCGGAGTTTGATTTTCACCATAGGGTTTCATTGATCGCTTACTCGGCAACTTGTATGAAGCAGGATTTCTACTTTCCCCTTAGCGCTTCATTGATCGTGTACTCTTGAGTATAGCTCGGGCTGAGAATGACGCAGCCATGGGAAAGTTGACAGTTAAGCCTATCTAGTGACAGCCCATCATAGGCTAGCTGGGTGATCTTGCAACTTGTACCATGTCGGAGTTTGATTTTCCCCATAGGGTTTCATTGATCGTGTACTCTTGAGTGTAGCTCGGGCTGAGAAGGTCGCAGCCATGGGAAAGTTGACAGTTAAGCCTATCTAGTGACAGCCCATCATAGGCTAGCTGGGTGATCTTGCAACTTGTACCATGTCGGAGTTTGATTTTCCCCATAGGGTTTCATTGATCGCTTACTCGTGAGTGTAGCACGGGCTGAGAAGGTCGCTGCCATGGGAAAGTTGACAGTTAAGCCTATCTAGTGACAACCCATAATAGGCTAGCTGGGTGATCTTGCAACTTGTATCATGCCGGAGTTTGATTTTCACCATAGGGTTTCATTGATCGCTTACTCGGCAACTTGTATGAAGCAGGATTTCTACTTTCCCCTTAGCGCTTCATTGATCGTGTACTCTTGAGTATAGCTCGGGCTGAGAATGACGCAGCCATGGGAAAGTTGACAGTTAAGCCTATCTAGTGACAGCCCATCATAGGCTAGCTGGGTGATCTTGCAACTTGTACCATGTCGGAGTTTGATTTTCCCCATAGGGTTTCATTGATCGTGTACTCTTGAGTGTAGCTCGGGCTGAGAAGGTCGCAGCCATGGGAAAGTTGACAGTTAAGCCTATCTAGTGACAGCCCATCATAGGCTAGCTGGGTGATCTTGCAACTTGTACCATGTCGGAGTTTGATTTTCCCCATAGGGTTTCATTGATCGCTTACTCGTGAGTGTAGCACGGGCTGAGAAGGTCGCTGCCATGGGAAAGTTGACAGTTAAGCCTATCTAGTGACAACCCATAATAGGCTAGCTGGGTGATCTTGCAACTTGTATCATGCCGGAGTTTGATTTTCACCATAGGGTTTCATTGATCGCTTACTCGGCAACTTGTATGAAGCAGGATTTCTACTTTCCCCTTAGCGCTTCATTGATTGTGTACTCTTGAGTGTAGCTCGGGCTGAGAATGACGCAGCCATGGGAAAGTTGACAGTTAAGCCTATCTAGTGACAACCCATCATAGGCTAGCTGGGTGATCTTGCAACTTGTACCATGTCGGAGCTTGATTTTCCCCATAGGGTTTCATTGATCGTGTACTCTTGAGTGTAGCTCGGGCTG
This sequence comes from Leptodactylus fuscus, assembly GCF_031893055.1. Taxonomy (NCBI): domain Eukaryota; kingdom Metazoa; phylum Chordata; class Amphibia; order Anura; family Leptodactylidae; genus Leptodactylus; species Leptodactylus fuscus. The sequence continues at coordinate 17,549 of NW_027440523.1, read as the reverse complement.
AGAAGGTCGCAGCCATGGGAAAGTTGACAGTTAAGCCTATCTAGTGACAGCCCATCATAGGCTAGCTGGGTGATCTTGCAACTTGTACCATGTCGGAGTTTGATTTTCCCCATAGGGTTTCATTGATCGCTTACTCGTGAGTGTAGCACGGGCTGAGAACGTCGCTGCCATGGGAAAGTTGACAGTTAAGCCTATCTAGTGACAACCCATCATAGGCTAGCTGGGTGATCTTGCAACTTGTATCATGCCGGAGTTTGATTTTCACCATAGGGTTTCATTGATCGCTTACTCGGCAACTTGTATAAAGCAGGATTTCTACTTTCCCCTTAGCGCTTCATTGATTGTGTACTCTTGAGTGTAGCTCGGGCTGAGAATGACGCAGCCATGGGAAAGTTGACAGTTAAGCCAATCTAGTGACAACCCATCATAGGCTAGCTGGGTGATCTTGCAACTTGTACCATGTCGGAGTTTGATTTTCCCCATAGGGTTTCATTGATCGCTTACTCGTGAGTGTAGCACGGGCTGAGAAGGTCGCTGCCATGGGAAAGTTGACAGTTAAGCCTATCTAGTGACAACCCATAATAGGCTAGCTGGGTGATCTTGCAACTTGTATCATGCCGGAGTTTGATTTTCACCATAGGGTTTCATTGATCGCTTACTCGGCAACTTGTATGAAGCAGGATTTCTACTTTCCCCTTAGCGCTTCATTGATCGTGTACTCTTGAGTATAGCTCGGGCTGAGAATGACGCAGCCATGGGAAAGTTGACAGTTAAGCCTATCTAGTGACAGCCCATCATAGGCTAGCTGGGTGATCTTGCAACTTGTACCATGTCGGAGTTTGATTTTCCCCATAGGGTTTCATTGATCGTGTACTCTTGAGTGTAGCTCGGGCTGAGAAGGTCGCAGCCATGGGAAAGTTGACAGTTAAGCCTATCTAGTGACAGCCCATCATAGGCTAGCTGGGTGATCTTGCAACTTGTACCATGTCGGAGTTTGATTTTCCCCATAGGGTTTCATTGATCGCTTACTCGTGAGTGTAGCACGGGCTGAGAAGGTCGCTGCCATGGGAAAGTTGACAGTTAAGCCTATCTAGTGACAACCCATAATAGGCTAGCTGGGTGATCTTGCAACTTGTATCATGCCGGAGTTTGATTTTCACCATAGGGTTTCATTGATCGCTTACTCGGCAACTTGTATGAAGCAGGATTTCTACTTTCCCCTTAGCGCTTCATTGATCGTGTACTCTTGAGTATAGCTCGGGCTGAGAATGACGCAGCCATGGGAAAGTTGACAGTTAAGCCTATCTAGTGACAGCCCATCATAGGCTAGCTGGGTGATCTTGCAACTTGTACCATGTCGGAGTTTGATTTTCCCCATAGGGTTTCATTGATCGTGTACTCTTGAGTGTAGCTCGGGCTGAGAAGGTCGCAGCCATGGGAAAGTTGACAGTTAAGCCTATCTAGTGACAGCCCATCATAGGCTAGCTGGGTGATCTTGCAACTTGTACCATGTCGGAGTTTGATTTTCCCCATAGGGTTTCATTGATCGCTTACTCGTGAGTGTAGCACGGGCTGAGAAGGTCGCTGCCATGGGAAAGTTGACAGTTAAGCCTATCTAGTGACAACCCATAATAGGCTAGCTGGGTGATCTTGCAACTTGTATCATGCCGGAGTTTGATTTTCACCATAGGGTTTCATTGATCGCTTACTCGGCAACTTGTATGAAGCAGGATTTCTACTTTCCCCTTAGCGCTTCATTGATTGTGTACTCTTGAGTGTAGCTCGGGCTGAGAATGACGCAGCCATGGGAAAGTTGACAGTTAAGCCTATCTAGTGACAACCCATCATAGGCTAGCTGGGTGATCTTGCAACTTGTACCATGTCGGAGTTTGATTTTCCCCATAGGGTTTCATTGATCGTGTACTCTTGAGTGTAGCTCGGGCTGAGAAGGTCGCAGCCATGGGAAAGTTGACAGTTAAGCCTATCTAGTGACAGCCCATCATAGGCTAGCTGGGTGATCTTGCAACTTTTACCATGTCGGAGTTTGATTTTCCCCATAGGGTTTCATTGATCGCTTACTCGTGAGTGTAGCACGGGCTGAGAACGTCGCTGCCATGGGAAAGTTGACAGTTAAGCCTATCTATTGACAACCCATCATAGGCTAGCTGGGTGATCTTGCAACTTGTATCATGCCGGAGTTTGATTTTCACCATAGCGTTTCATTGACCGCTTACTCGGCAACTTGTATGAAGCAGGATTTCTACTTTCCCCTTAGCGCTTCATTGATCGTGTACTCTTGAGTATAGCTCGGGCTGAGAATGACGCAGCCATGGGAAAGTTGACAGTTAAGCCTATCTAGTGACAACCCATCATAGGCTAGCTGGGTGATCTTGCAACTTGTACCATGTCGGAGTTTGATTTTCCCCATAGGGTTTCATTGATCGTGTACTCTTGAGTGTAGCTCGGGCTGAGAAGGTCGCAGCCATGGGAAAGTTGACAGTTAAGCCTATCTAGTGACAGCCCATCATAGGCTAGCTGGGTGATCTTGCAACTTGTACCATGTCGGAGTTTGATTTTCCCCATAGGGTTTTATTGATCGCTTACTCGTGAGTGTAGCACGGGCTGAGAAGGTCGCTGCCATGGGAAAGTTGACAGTTAAGCCTATCTAGTGACAACCCATCATAGGCTAGCTGGGTGATCTTGCAACTTGTATCATGCCGGAGTTTGATTTTCACCATAGGGTTTCATTGATCGCTTACTCGGCAACTTGTATGAAGCAGGATTTCTACTTTCCCCTTAGCGCTTCAATGATTGTGTACTCTTGAGTGTAGCTCGGGCTGAGAATGACGCAGCCATGGGAAGGTTGACAGTTAAGCCTATCTAGTGACAACCCATCATAGGCTAGCTGGGTGATCTTGCAACTTGTACCATGTCGGAGTTTGATTTTCCCCTAGGGTTTCATTGATCGTGTACTCTTGAGTGTAGCTCGGGCTGAGAAGGTCGCAGCCATGGGAAAGTTGACAGTTAAGCCTATCTAGTGACAGCCCATCATAGGCTAGCTGGGTGATCTTGCAACTTGTACCATGTCGGAGTTTGATTTTCCCCATAGGGTTTCATTGATCGCTTACTCGTGAGTGTAGCACGGGCTGAGAACGTCGCTGCCATGGGAAAGTTGACAGTTAAGCCTATCTAGTGACAACCCATCATAGGCTAGCTGGGTGATCTTGCAACTTGTATCATGCCGGAGTTTGATTTTCACCATAGGGTTTCATTGACCGCTTACTCGGCAACTTGTATGAAGCAGGATTTCTACTTTCCCCTTAGCGCTTCATTGATCGTGTACTCTTGAGTATAGCTCGGGCTGAGAATGACGCAGCCATGGGAAAGTTGACAGTTAAGCCTATCTAGTGACAGCCCATCATAGGCTAGCTGGGTGATCTTGCAACTTGTACCATGTCGGAGTTTGATTTTCCCCATAGGGTTTCATTGATCGTGTACTCTTGAGTGTAGCTCGGGCTGAGAAGGTCGCAGCCATGGGAAAGTTGACAGTTAAGCCTATCTAGTGACAGCCCATCATAGGCTAGCTGGGTGATCTTGCAACTTGTACCATGTCGGAGTTTGATTTTCCCCATAGGGTTTCATTGATCGCTTACTCGTGAGTGTAGCACGGGCTGAGAAGGTCGCTGCCATGGGAAAGTTGACAGTTAAGCCTATCTAGTGACAACCCATAATAGGCTAGCTGGGTGATCTTGCAACTTGTATCATGCCGGAGTTTGATTTTCACCATAGGGTTTCATTGATCGCTTACTCGGCAACTTGTATGAAGCAGGATTTCTACTTTCCCCTTAGCGCTTCATTGATTGTGTACTCTTGAGTGTAGCTCGGGCTGAGAATGACGCAGCCATGGGAAAGTTGACAGTTAAGCCTATCTAGTGACAACCCATCATAGGCTAGCTGGGTGATCTTGCAACTTGTACCATGTCGGAGTTTGATTTTCCCCATAGGGTTTCATTGATCGTGTACTCTTGAGTGTAGCTCGGGCTGAGAAGGTCGCAGCCATGGGAAAGTTGACAGTTAAGCCTATCTAGTGACAGCCCATCATAGGCTAGCTGGGTGATCTTGCAACTTTTACCATGTCGGAGTTTGATTTTCCCCATAGGGTTTCATTGATCGCTTACTCGTGAGTGTAGCACGGGCTGAGAACGTCGCTGCCATGGGAAAGTTGACAGTTAAGCCTATCTATTGACAACCCATCATAGGCTAGCTGGGTGATCTTGCAACTTGTATCATGCCGGAGTTTGATTTTCACCATAGCGTTTCATTGACCGCTTACTCGGCAACTTGTATGAAGCAGGATTTCTACTTTCCCCTTAGCGCTTCATTGATCGTGTACTCTTGAGTATAGCTCGGGCTGAGAATGACGCAGCCATGGGAAAGTTGACAGTTAAGCCTATCTAGTGACAACCCATCATAGGCTAGCTGGGTGATCTTGCAACTTGTACCATGTCGGAGTTTGATTTTCCCCATAGGGTTTCATTGATCGTGTACTCTTGAGTGTAGCTCGGGCTGAGAAGGTCGCAGCCATGGGAAAGTTGACAGTTAAGCCTATCTAGTGACAGCCCATCATAGGCTAGCTGGGTGATCTTGCAACTTGTACCATGTCGGAGTTTGATTTTCCCCATAGGGTTTCATTGATCGTGTACTCTTGAGTGTAGCTCGGGCTGAGAAGGTCGCAGCCATGGGAAAGTTGACAGTTAAGCCTATCTAGTGACAGCCCATCATAGGCTAGCTGGGTGATCTTGCAACTTGTACCATGTCGGAGTTTGATTTTCCCCATAGGGTTTCATTGATCGTGTACTCTTGAGTGTAGCTCGGGCTGAGAAGGTCGCAGCCATGGGAAAGTTGACAGTTAAGCCTATCTAGTGACAGCCCATCATAGGCTAGCTGGGTGATCTTGCAACTTGTACCATGTCGGAGTTTGATTTTCCCCATAGGGTTTCATTGATCGCTTACTCGTGAGTGTAGCACGGGCTGAGAACGTCGCTGCCATGGGAAAGTTGACAGTTAAGCCTATCTAGTGACAACCCATCATAGGCTAGCTGGGTGATCTTGCAACTTGTATCATGCCGGAGTTTGATTTTCACCATAGGGTTTCATTGACCGCTTACTCGGCAACTTGTATGAAGCAGGATTTCTACTTTCCCCTTAGCGCTTCATTGATCGTGTACTCTTGAGTATAGCTCGGGCTGAGAATGACGCAGCCATGGGAAAGTTGACAGTTAAGCCTATCTAGTGACAGCCCATCATAGGCTAGCTGGGTGATCTTGCAACTTGTACCATGTCGGAGTTTGATTTTCCCCATAGGGTTTCATTGATCGTGTACTCTTGAGTGTAGCTCGGGCTGAGAAGGTCGCAGCCATGGGAAAGTTGACAGTTAAGCCTATCTAGTGACAGCCCATCATAGGCTAGCTGGGTGATCTTGCAACTTGTACCATGTCGGAGTTTGATTTTCCCCATAGGGTTTCATTGATCGCTTACTCGTGAGTGTAGCACGGGCTGAGAAGGTCGCTGCCATGGGAAAGTTGACAGTTAAGCCTATCTAGTGACAACCCATAATAGGCTAGCTGGGTGATCTTGCAACTTGTATCATGCCGGAGTTTGATTTTCACCATAGGGTTTCATTGATCGCTTACTCGGCAACTTGTATGAAGCAGGATTTCTACTTTCCCCTTAGCGCTTCATTGATTGTGTACTCTTGAGTGTAGCTCGGGCTGAGAATGACGCAGCCATGGGAAAGTTGACAGTTAAGCCTATCTAGTGACAACCCATCATAGGCTAGCTGGGTGATCTTGCAACTTGTACCATGTCGGAGCTTGATTTTCCCCATAGGGTTTCATTGATCGTGTACTCTTGAGTGTAGCTCGGGCTGAGAAGGTCGCAGCCATGGGAAAGTTGACAGTTAAGCCTATCTAGTGACAGCCCATCATAGGCTAGCTGGGTGATCTTGCAACTTGTACCATGTCGGAGTTTGATTTTCCCCATAGGGTTTCATTGATCGCTTACTCGTGAGTGTAGCACGGGCTGAGAACGTCGCTGCCATGGGAAAGTTGACAGTTAAGCCTATCTAGTGACAACCCATCATAGGCTAGCTGGGTGATCTTGCAACTTGTATCATGCCGGAGTTTGATTTTCACCATAGGGTTTCATTGATCGCTTACTCGGCAACTTGTATAAAGCAGGATTTCTACTTTCCCCTTAGCGCTTCATTGATTGTGTACTCTTGAGTGTAGCTCGGGCTGAGAATGACGCAGCCATGGGAAAGTTGACAGTTAAGCCAATCTAGTGACAACCCATCATAGGCTAGCTGGGTGATCTTGCAACTTGTACCATGTCGGAGTTTGATTTTCCCCATAGGGTTTCATTGATCGCTTACTCGTGAGTGTAGCACGGGCTGAGAAGGTCGCTGCCATGGGAAAGTTGACAGTTAAGCCTATCTAGTGACAACCCATAATAGGCTAGCTGGGTGATCTTGCAACTTGTATCATGCCGGAGTTTGATTTTCACCATAGGGTTTCATTGATCGCTTACTCGGCAACTTGTATGAAGCAGGATTTCTACTTTCCCCTTAGCGCTTCATTGATCGTGTACTCTTGAGTATAGCTCGGGCTGAGAATGACGCAGCCATGGGAAAGTTGACAGTTAAGCCTATCTAGTGACAGCCCATCATAGGCTAGCTGGGTGATCTTGCAACTTGTACCATGTCGGAGTTTGATTTTCCCCATAGGGTTTCATTGATCGTGTACTCTTGAGTGTAGCTCGGGCTGAGAAGGTCGCAGCCATGGGAAAGTTGACAGTTAAGCCTATCTAGTGACAGCCCATCATAGGCTAGCTGGGTGATCTTGCAACTTGTACCATGTCGGAGTTTGATTTTCCCCATAGGGTTTCATTGATCGCTTACTCGTGAGTGTAGCACGGGCTGAGAAGGTCGCTGCCATGGGAAAGTTGACAGTTAAGCCTATCTAGTGACAACCCATAATAGGCTAGCTGGGTGATCTTGCAACTTGTATCATGCCGGAGTTTGATTTTCACCATAGGGTTTCATTGATCGCTTACTCGGCAACTTGTATGAAGCAGGATTTCTACTTTCCCCTTAGCGCTTCATTGATCGTGTACTCTTGAGTATAGCTCGGGCTGAGAATGACGCAGCCATGGGAAAGTTGACAGTTAAGCCTATCTAGTGACAGCCCATCATAGGCTAGCTGGGTGATCTTGCAACTTGTACCATGTCGGAGTTTGATTTTCCCCATAGGGTTTCATTGATCGTGTACTCTTGAGTGTAGCTCGGGCTGAGAAGGTCGCAGCCATGGGAAAGTTGACAGTTAAGCCTATCTAGTGACAGCCCATCATAGGCTAGCTGGGTGATCTTGCAACTTGTACCATGTCGGAGTTTGATTTTCCCCATAGGGTTTCATTGATCGCTTACTCGTGAGTGTAGCACGGGCTGAGAAGGTCGCTGCCATGGGAAAGTTGACAGTTAAGCCTATCTAGTGACAACCCATAATAGGCTAGCTGGGTGATCTTGCAACTTGTATCATGCCGGAGTTTGATTTTCACCATAGGGTTTCATTGATCGCTTACTCGGCAACTTGTATGAAGCAGGATTTCTACTTTCCCCTTAGCGCTTCATTGATTGTGTACTCTTGAGTGTAGCTCGGGCTGAGAATGACGCAGCCATGGGAAAGTTGACAGTTAAGCCTATCTAGTGACAACCCATCATAGGCTAGCTGGGTGATCTTGCAACTTGTACCATGTCGGAGCTTGATTTTCCCCATAGGGTTTCATTGATCGTGTACTCTTGAGTGTAGCTCGGGCTGAGAAGGTCGCAGCCATGGGAAAGTTGACAGTTAAGCCTATCTAGTGACAGCCCATCATAGGCTAGCTGGGTGATCTTGCAACTTGTACCATGTCGGAGTTTGATTTTCCCCATAGGGTTTCATTGATCGCTTACTCGTGAGTGTAGCACGGGCTGAGAACGTCGCTGCCATGGGAAAGTTGACAGTTAAGCCTATCTAGTGACAACCCATCATAGGCTAGCTGGGTGATCTTGCAACTTGTATCATGCCGGAGTTTGATTTTCACCATAGGGTTTCATTGATCGCTTACTCGGCAACTTGTATAAAGCAGGATTTCTACTTTCCCCTTAGCGCTTCATTGATTGTGTACTCTTGAGTGTAGCTCGGGCTGAGAATGACGCAGCCATGGGAAAGTTGACAGTTAAGCCAATCTAGTGACAACCCATCATAGGCTAGCTGGGTGATCTTGCAACTTGTACCATGTCGGAGTTTGATTTTCCCCATAGGGTTTCATTGATCGCTTACTCGTGAGTGTAGCACGGGCTGAGAAGGTCGCTGCCATGGGAAAGTTGACAGTTAAGCCTATCTAGTGACAACCCATAATAGGCTAGCTGGGTGATCTTGCAACTTGTATCATGCCGGAGTTTGATTTTCACCATAGGGTTTCATTGATCGCTTACTCGGCAACTTGTATGAAGCAGGATTTCTACTTTCCCCTTAGCGCTTCATTGATCGTGTACTCTTGAGTATAGCTCGGGCTGAGAATGACGCAGCCATGGGAAAGTTGACAGTTAAGCCTATCTAGTGACAGCCCATCATAGGCTAGCTGGGTGATCTTGCAACTTGTACCATGTCGGAGTTTGATTTTCCCCATAGGGTTTCATTGATCGTGTACTCTTGAGTGTAGCTCGGGCTGAGAAGGTCGCAGCCATGGGAAAGTTGACAGTTAAGCCTATCTAGTGACAGCCCATCATAGGCTAGCTGGGTGATCTTGCAACTTGTACCATGTCGGAGTTTGATTTTCCCCATAGGGTTTCATTGATCGCTTACTCGTGAGTGTAGCACGGGCTGAGAAGGTCGCTGCCATGGGAAAGTTGACAGTTAAGCCTATCTAGTGACAACCCATAATAGGCTAGCTGGGTGATCTTGCAACTTGTATCATGCCGGAGTTTGATTTTCACCATAGGGTTTCATTGATCGCTTACTCGGCAACTTGTATGAAGCAGGATTTCTACTTTCCCCTTAGCGCTTCATTGATCGTGTACTCTTGAGTATAGCTCGGGCTGAGAATGACGCAGCCATGGGAAAGTTGACAGTTAAGCCTATCTAGTGACAGCCCATCATAGGCTAGCTGGGTGATCTTGCAACTTGTACCATGTCGGAGTTTGATTTTCCCCATAGGGTTTCATTGATCGTGTACTCTTGAGTGTAGCTCGGGCTGAGAAGGTCGCAGCCATGGGAAAGTTGACAGTTAAGCCTATCTAGTGACAGCCCATCATAGGCTAGCTGGGTGATCTTGCAACTTGTACCATGTCGGAGTTTGATTTTCCCCATAGGGTTTCATTGATCGCTTACTCGTGAGTGTAGCACGGGCTGAGAAGGTCGCTGCCATGGGAAAGTTGACAGTTAAGCCTATCTAGTGACAACCCATAATAGGCTAGCTGGGTGATCTTGCAACTTGTATCATGCCGGAGTTTGATTTTCACCATAGGGTTTCATTGATCGCTTACTCGGCAACTTGTATGAAGCAGGATTTCTACTTTCCCCTTAGCGCTTCATTGATTGTGTACTCTTGAGTGTAGCTCGGGCTGAGAATGACGCAGCCATGGGAAAGTTGACAGTTAAGCCTATCTAGTGACAACCCATCATAGGCTAGCTGGGTGATCTTGCAACTTGTACCATGTCGGAGTTTGATTTTCCCCATAGGGTTTCATTGATCGTGTACTCTTGAGTGTAGCTCGGGCTGAGAAGGTCGCAGCCATGGGAAAGTTGACAGTTAAGCCTATCTAGTGACAGCCCATCATAGGCTAGCTGGGTGATCTTGCAACTTTTACCATGTCGGAGTTTGATTTTCCCCATAGGGTTTCATTGATCGCTTACTCGTGAGTGTAGCACGGGCTGAGAACGTCGCTGCCATGGGAAAGTTGACAGTTAAGCCTATCTATTGACAACCCATCATAGGCTAGCTGGGTGATCTTGCAACTTGTATCATGCCGGAGTTTGATTTTCACCATAGCGTTTCATTGACCGCTTACTCGGCAACTTGTATGAAGCAGGATTTCTACTTTCCCCTTAGCGCTTCATTGATCGTGTACTCTTGAGTATAGCTCGGGCTGAGAATGACGCAGCCATGGGAAAGTTGACAGTTAAGCCTATCTAGTGACAGCCCATCATAGGCTAGCTGGGTGATCTTGCAACTTGTACCATGTCGGAGTTTGATTTTCCCCATAGGGTTTCATTGATCGTGTACTCTTGAGTGTAGCTCGGGCTGAGAAGGTCGCAGCCATGGGAAAGTTGACAGTTAAGCCTATCTAGTGACAGCCCATCATAGGCTAGCTGGGTGATCTTGCAACTTGTACCATGTCGGAGTTTGATTTTCCCCATAGGGTTTCATTGATCGCTTACTCGTGAGTGTAGCACGGGCTGAGAACGTCGCTGCCATGGGAAAGTTGACAGTTAAGCCTATCTAGTGACAACCCATCATAGGCTAGCTGGGTGATCTTGCAACTTGTATCATGCCGGAGTTTGATTTTCACCATAGGGTTTCATTGACCGCTTACTCGGCAACTTGTATGAAGCAGGATTTCTACTTTCCCCTTAGCGCTTCATTGATCGTGTACTCTTGAGTATAGCTCGGGCTGAGAATGACGCAGCCATGGGAAAGTTGACAGTTAAGCCTATCTAGTGACAGCCCATCATAGGCTAGCTGGGTGATCTTGCAACTTGTACCATGTCGGAGTTTGATTTTCCCCATAGGGTTTCATTGATCGTGTACTCTTGAGTGTAGCTCGGGCTGAGAAGGTCGCAGCCATGGGAAAGTTGACAGTTAAGCCTATCTAGTGACAGCCCATCATAGGCTAGCTGGGTGATCTTGCAACTTGTACCATGTCGGAGTTTGATTTTCCCCATAGGGTTTCATTGATCGCTTACTCGTGAGTGTAGCACGGGCTGAGAAGGTCGCTGCCATGGGAAAGTTGACAGTTAAGCCTATCTAGTGACAACCCATAATAGGCTAGCTGGGTGATCTTGCAACTTGTATCATGCCGGAGTTTGATTTTCACCATAGGGTTTCATTGATCGCTTACTCGGCAACTTGTATGAAGCAGGATTTCTACTTTCCCCTTAGCGCTTCATTGATTGTGTACTCTTGAGTGTAGCTCGGGCTGAGAATGACGCAGCCATGGGAAAGTTGACAGTTAAGCCTATCTAGTGACAACCCATCATAGGCTAGCTGGGTGATCTTGCAACTTGTACCATGTCGGAGCTTGATTTTCCCCATAGGGTTTCATTGATCGTGTACTCTTGAGTGTAGCTCGGGCTGAGAAGGTCGCAGCCATGGGAAAGTTGACAGTTAAGCCTATCTAGTGACAGCCCATCATAGGCTAGCTGGGTGATCTTGCAACTTGTACCATGTCGGAGTTTGATTTTCCCCATAGGGTTTCATTGATCGCTTACTCGTGAGTGTAGCACGGGCTGAGAACGTCGCTGCCATGGGAAAGTTGACAGTTAAGCCTATCTAGTGACAACCCATCATAGGCTAGCTGGGTGATCTTGCAACTTGTATCATGCCGGAGTTTGATTTTCACCATAGGGTTTCATTGATCGCTTACTCGGCAACTTGTATAAAGCAGGATTTCTACTTTCCCCTTAGCGCTTCATTGATTGTGTACTCTTGAGTGTAGCTCGGGCTGAGAATGACGCAGCCATGGGAAAGTTGACAGTTAAGCCAATCTAGTGACAACCCATCATAGGCTAGCTGGGTGATCTTGCAACTTGTACCATGTCGGAGTTTGATTTTCCCCATAGGGTTTCATTGATCGCTTACTCGTGAGTGTAGCACGGGCTGAGAAGGTCGCTGCCATGGGAAAGTTGACAGTTAAGCCTATCTAGTGACAACCCATAATAGGCTAGCTGGGTGATCTTGCAACTTGTATCATGCCGGAGTTTGATTTTCACCATAGGGTTTCATTGATCGCTTACTCGGCAACTTGTATGAAGCAGGATTTCTACTTTCCCCTTAGCGCTTCATTGATCGTGTACTCTTGAGTATAGCTCGGGCTGAGAATGACGCAGCCATGGGAAAGTTGACAGTTAAGCCTATCTAGTGACAGCCCATCATAGGCTAGCTGGGTGATCTTGCAACTTGTACCATGTCGGAGTTTGATTTTCCCCATAGGGTTTCATTGATCGTGTACTCTTGAGTGTAGCTCGGGCTGAGAAGGTCGCAGCCATGGGAAAGTTGACAGTTAAGCCTATCTAGTGACAGCCCATCATAGGCTAGCTGGGTGATCTTGCAACTTGTACCATGTCGGAGTTTGATTTTCCCCATAGGGTTTCATTGATCGCTTACTCGTGAGTGTAGCACGGGCTGAGAAGGTCGCTGCCATGGGAAAGTTGACAGTTAAGCCTATCTAGTGACAACCCATAATAGGCTAGCTGGGTGATCTTGCAACTTGTATCATGCCGGAGTTTGATTTTCACCATAGGGTTTCATTGATCGCTTACTCGGCAACTTGTATGAAGCAGGATTTCTACTTTCCCCTTAGCGCTTCATTGATCGTGTACTCTTGAGTATAGCTCGGGCTGAGAATGACGCAGCCATGGGAAAGTTGACAGTTAAGCCTATCTAGTGACAGCCCATCATAGGCTAGCTGGGTGATCTTGCAACTTGTACCATGTCGGAGTTTGATTTTCCCCATAGGGTTTCATTGATCGTGTACTCTTGAGTGTAGCTCGGGCTGAGAAGGTCGCAGCCATGGGAAAGTTGACAGTTAAGCCTATCTAGTGACAGCCCATCATAGGCTAGCTGGGTGATCTTGCAACTTGTACCATGTCGGAGTTTGATTTTCCCCATAGGGTTTCATTGATCGCTTACTCGTGAGTGTAGCACGGGCTGAGAAGGTCGCTGCCATGGGAAAGTTGACAGTTAAGCCTATCTAGTGACAACCCATAATAGGCTAGCTGGGTGATCTTGCAACTTGTATCATGCCGGAGTTTGATTTTCACCATAGGGTTTCATTGATCGCTTACTCGGCAACTTGTATGAAGCAGGATTTCTACTTTCCCCTTAGCGCTTCATTGATTGTGTACTCTTGAGTGTAGCTCGGGCTGAGAATGACGCAGCCATGGGAAAGTTGACAGTTAAGCCTATCTAGTGACAACCCATCATAGGCTAGCTGGGTGATCTTGCAACTTGTACCATGTCGGAGCTTGATTTTCCCCATAGGGTTTCATTGATCGTGTACTCTTGAGTGTAGCTCGGGCTGAGAAGGTCGCAGCCATGGGAAAGTTGACAGTTAAGCCTATCTAGTGACAGCCCATCATAGGCTAGCTGGGTGATCTTGCAACTTGTACCATGTCGGAGTTTGATTTTCCCCATAGGGGTTTCATTGATCGCTTACTCGTGAGTGTAGCACCGGGCTGAGAACGTCGCTGCCATGGGAAAGTTGACAGTTAAGCCTATCTAGTGACAACCCATCATAGGCTAGCTGGGTGATCTTGCAACTTGTATCATGCCGGAGTTTGATTTTCACCATAGGGTTTCATTGATCGCTTACTCGGCAACTTGTATAAAGCAGGATTTCTACTTTCCCCTTAGCGCTTCATTGATTGTGTACTCTTGAGTGTAGCTCGGGCTGAGAATGACGCAGCCATGGGAAAGTTGACAGTTAAGCCAATCTAGTGACAACCCATCATAGGCTAGCTGGGTGATCTTGCAACTTGTACCATGTCGGAGTTTGATTTTCCCCATAGGGTTTCATTGATCGCTTACTCGTGAGTGTAGCACGGGGCTGAGAAGGTCGCTGCCATGGGAAAAGTTGACAGTTAAGCCTATCTAGTGACAACCCATAATAGGCTAGCTGGGTGATCTTGCAACTTGTATCATGCCGGAGTTTGATTTTCACCATAGGGTTTCATTGATCGCTTACCTCGGCAACTTGTATGAAGCAGGATTTCTACTTTCCCCTTAGCGCTTCATTGATCGTGTACTCTTGAGTATAGCTCGGGCTGAGAATGACGCAGCCATGGAAAGTTGACAGTTAAGCCTATCTAGTGACAGCCCATCATAGGCTAGCTGGGTGATCTTGCAACTTGTACCATGTCGGAGTTTGATTTTCCCCATAGGGTTTCATTGATCGTGTACTCTTGAGTGTAGCTCGGGCTGAGAAGGTCGCAGCCATGGGAAAGTTGACAGTTAAGCCTATCTAGTGACAGCCCATCATAGGCTAGCTGGGTGATCTTGCAACTTGTACCATGTCGGAGTTTGATTTTCCCCATAGGGTTTCATTGATCGCTTACTCGTGAGTGTAGCACGGGCTGAGAAGGTCGCTGCCATGGGAAAGTTGACAGTTAAGCCTATCTAGTGACAACCCATAATAGGCTAGCTGGGTGATCTTGCAACTTGTATCATGCCGGAGTTTGATTTTCACCATAGGGTTTCATTGATCGCTTACTCGGCAACTTGTATGAAGCAGGATTTCTACTTTCCCCTTAGCGCTTCATTGATCGTGTACTCTTGAGTATAGCTCGGGCTGAGAATGACGCAGCCATGGGAAAGTTGACAGTTAAGCCTATCTAGTGACAGCCCATCATAGGCTAGCTGGGTGATCTTGCAACTTGTACCATGTCGGAGTTTGATTTTCCCCATAGGGTTTCATTGATCGTGTACTCTTGAGTGTAGCTCGGGCTGAGAAGTTCGCAGCCATGGGAAAGTTGACAGTTAAGCCTATCTAGTGACAGCCCATCATAGGCTAGCTGGGTGATCTTGCAACTTGTACCATGTCGGAGTTTGATTTTCCCCATAGGGTTTCATTGATCGCTTACTCGTGAGTGTAGCACGGGCTGAGAAGGTCGCTGCCATGGTGAAAGTTGACAGTTAAGCCTATCTAGTGACAACCCATAATAGGCTAGCTGGGTGATCTTGCAACTTGTATCATGCCGGAGTTTGATTTTCACCATAGGGTTTCATTGATCGCTTACTCGGCAACTTGTATGAAGCAGGATTTCTACTTTCCCCTTAGCGCTTCATTGATTGTGTACTCTTGAGTGTAGCTCGGGCTGAGAATGACGCAGCCATGGGAAAGTTGACAGTTAAGCCTATCTAGTGACAACCCATCATAGGCTAGCTGGGTGATCTTGCAACTTGTACCATGTCGGAGTTTGATTTTCCCCATAGGGTTTCATTGATCGTGTACTCTTGAGTGTAGCTCGGGCTGAGAAGGTCGCAGCCATGGGAAAGTTGACAGTTAAGCCTATCTAGTGACAGCCCATCATAGGCTAGCTGGGTGATCTTGCAACTTTTACCATGTCGGAGTTTGATTTTCCCCATAGGGTTTCATTGATCGCTTACTCGTGAGTGTAGCACGGGCTGAGAACGTCGCTGCCATGGGAAAGTTGACAGTTAAGCCTATCTATTGACAACCCATCATAGGCTAGCTGGGTGATCTTGCAACTTGTATCATGCCGGAGTTTGATTTTCACCATAGCGTTTCATTGACCGCTTACTCGGCAACTTGTATGAAGCAGGATTTCTACTTTCCCCTTAGCGCTTCATTGATCGTGTACTCTTGAGTATAGCTCGGGCTGAGAATGACGCAGCCATGGGAAAGTTGACAGTTAAGCCTATCTAGTGACAACCCATCATAGGCTAGCTGGGTGATCTTGCAACTTGTACCATGTCGGAGTTTGATTTTCCCCATAGGGTTTCATTGATCGTGTACTCTTGAGTGTAGCTCGGGCTGAGAAGGTCGCAGCCATGGGAAAGTTGACAGTTAAGCCTATCTAGTGACAGCCCCATCATAGGCTAGCTGGGTGATCTTGCAACTTGTACCATGTCGGAGTTTGATTTTCCCCCATAGGGTTTTATTGATCGCTTACTCGTGAGTGTAGCACGGGCTGAGAAGGTCGCTGCCATGGGAAAGTTGACAGTTAAGCCTATCTAGTGACAACCCATCATAGGCTAGCTGGGTGATCTTGCAACTTGTATCATGCCGGAGTTTGATTTTCACCATAGGGTTTCATTGATCGCTTACTCGGCAACTTGTATGAAGCAGGATTTCTACTTTCCCCTTAGCGCTTCAATGATTGTGTACTCTTGAGTGTAGCTCGGGCTGAGAATGACGCAGCCATGGGAAGGTTGACAGTTAAGCCTATCTAGTGACAACCCATCATAGGCTAGCTGGGTGATCTTGCAACTTGTACCATGTCGGAGTTTGATTTTCCCCTAGGGTTTCATTGATCGTGTACTCTTGAGTGTAGCTCGGGCTGAGAAGGTCGCAGCCATGGGAAAGTTGACAGTTAAGCCTATCTAGTGACAGCCCATCATAGGCTAGCTGGGTGATCTTGCAACTTGTACCATGTCGGAGTTTGATTTTCCCCATAGGGTTTCATTGATCGCTTACTCGTGAGTGTAGCACGGGCTGAGAACGTCGCTGCCATGGGAAAGTTGACAGTTAAGCCTATCTAGTGACAACCCATCATAGGCTAGCTGGGTGATCTTGCAACTTGTATCATGCCAGGAGTTTGATTTTCACCATAGGGTTTCATTGACCGCTTACTCGGCAACTTGTATGAAGCAGGATTTCTACTTTCCCCTTAGCGCTTCATTGATCGTGTACTCTTGAGTATAGCTCGGGCTGAGAATGACGCAGCCATGGGAAAGTTGACAGTTAAGCCTATCTAGTGACAGCCCATCATAGGCTAGCTGGGTGATCTTGCAACTTGTACCATGTCGGAGTTTGATTTTCCCCATAGGGTTTCATTGATCGTGTACTCTTGAGTGTAGCTCGGGCTGAGAAGGTCGCAGCCATGGGAAAGTTGACAGTTAAGCCTATCTAGTGACAGCCCATCATAGGCTAGCTGGGTGATCTTGCAACTTGTACCATGTCGGAGTTTGATTTTCCCCATAGGGTTTCATTGATCGCTTACTCGTGAGTGTAGCACGGGCTGAGAAGGTCGCTGCCATGGGAAAGTTGACAGTTAAGCCTATCTAGTGACAACCCATAATAGGCTAGCTGGGTGATCTTGCAACTTGTATCATGCCGGAGTTTGATTTTCACCATAGGGTTTCATTGATCGCTTACTCGGCAACTTGTATGAAGCAGGATTTCTACTTTCCCCTTAGCGCTTCATTGATTGTGTACTCTTGAGTGTAGCTCGGGCTGAGAATGACGCAGCCATGGGAAAGTTGACAGTTAAGCCTATCTAGTGACAACCCATCATAGGCTAGCTGGGTGATCTTGCAACTTGTACCATGTCGGAGCTTGATTTTCCCCATAGGGTTTCATTGATCGTGTACTCTTGAGTGTAGCTCGGGCTGAGAAGGTCGCAGCCATGGGAAAGTTGACAGTTAAGCCTATCTAGTGACAGCCCATCATAGGCTAGCTGGGTGATCTTGCAACTTGTACCATGTCGGAGTTTGATTTTCCCCATAGGGTTTCATTGATCGCTTACTCGTGAGTGTAGCACGGGCTGAGA